>NW_027515710.1:0-72770 GCF_048772815.1 Callospermophilus lateralis | reverse complement strand
GATCATTACCACCATGTATCATCAAGATTGGGTGAAAAAATGTTTGTGGGTATTTCGGAAACTCGTTATTTCTTAGAAGCTTGGAAACCCCTCCCAATGAAAGTGCTTTTTCACACTCTGTGCCTAGGGCTACTTGGAGAAAAAATAAACCATAGAGACAAAACTGAGAACTGCTTTATTTTGTCAAGCTTCAAAGAGCTACTACAAAACATGTTGGATTTAGAGTTCCAAATTCATCTATCTATATAAGAAAGAACAGAGTGAAACCTACATATAAAAACTACTACTGTAGACAAACGCTTCACCATAGAAGAACACAATTTGGTGCGCCAAGTGGGATTTGTGTACTGATCATTACCACTATGTATCATCAAGATTGGGTGAATAAATATATGCTGGTATTTCGTAAACTCGTAAATTCTTGGAAGCTTGGCAACCCCTCTCAATGAAAGTGCTTTTACACAGTCTGTGCCTAGGGCTACTTGAAAAGCATACAAACCATAGAGACAAAACGGAGAACTGCTTTATTTTGTCAAGTTTCAAAGAGCTACTGCAAACAATGTTGGATTTAGAGTTCCAAATTCATCTATCTATATAGGGAGAACAGAGTGAAACCAAAAATAAAAACTGCTACTGTAAACGAACGCTTCAACCTAGAAGAACAAAATTTGGTGAGCCAAGTGAGATTTGAGTACCGATCATTACCACCAAGTATCATCAAGATTGGGTGAAAAAATATTTGCTGGTATTTCGGAAACTCGTTATTTCTTGGAAGCTTGGCAACCCCCCTCAATGAAAGTGCTTTTCCACAGTCTGTGCCTAGGGCTACTTGAAGAGGAAACAAACCATAGAGACAAAACGGAGAACTCCTTTATTTTTTCAAGTTTCAAAGAGCTACTACAAACCATGTTGGATTTAGAGTTCCAAATTCATCTATCTATATAGGAGAGAACAGAGTGAAACCTAAAAACAAAAACTGCTACTGTAAAGGAACGCTTCAACCTAGAAGAACAAAATTTGGTGAGCCAAGTGGGATTTGTGTACTTGTCATTACCACCACGTATCATCAAGATTGGGTGAAAAAATATTTGCTGGTATTTCGGAAACTCGTTCTTTCTTAGAAGCTTGGCAACCCCTCTAAATGAAAGTGCTTTTCCATTCTGTTCCTAGGGCTACTTGAAGAGGAAACAAACCATAGAGACAAAACTGAAATCTGCTTTATTTTGTCAAGTTTCAAAGAGCTACTGCAAATAATGTTGGATTTAGAGTTCCAAATTCATATAACTATATAGGAGAGAACAGAGTGAAAACTAAATATAACAACTGCTAATGTAGACGAACGCTTCAACCTAGAAGAACAAAATTTGGTGAGTCAAGTGGGATTTGTGTACTGATCATTACCACCACGTATCATCAAGATTGGGTGAAATAATATTTTGCTGGTATTTCGGAAACTAGTTATTTCTTAGAAGCTTGGCAACCACTCTCAATGAAAGTGCTTTTGCACAGTCTGTGCCTATGGGTACTTGAAGAGGAAACAAACCATGAGAAAAAAACTGAGAACTCCTTTATTTTGTCAAATTTCAAAGAGCTACTACAAACCATGTTGGATTTAGAGTTCTAAATTCATCTATCTATATAGGAGAGAACAGAGGGAAACCTAAAAATGAAAACTGCTACTGTAAAGGAACGCTTCAACCAAAAGAACACAATTTGGTGAGCAAAGTGGGATTCGTGTACTTGCAATTACCACCACGTATCATCAAGATTGGGTGAAAAAATATTTGCTGGTATTTCGGAAACTCGTAATTTCTTAAAAGCTTGGCAACCACTTTCAATGAAAGTGCTTTTCCACAGTCTTCGGCTAGGGCTGCTTGAAGAGTAAACAAACTATAGAGACAAACCTGAGAACTACTTTTTTTTTCAAGTTTCAAAGAGCTACTACAAACCATGTTGAATTTAAAGTTCCAAATTCATCTATCTATATAAGAGAGAACAGAGTGTAACCTAAATATAAAAACTGCTACTGTAGACGAACGCTTCACCCTAGAAGAACACAATTTGGTGAGCCAAGTGGGATTTGTGTACTGATCATTACCACTATGTATCATCAAGATTGGGTGAAAAAATATTTGCTGGAATTTCGGTAACTCGTTATTTCATAGAATTTGGCAACCTCTCTCAATGAAAGTGCTTTCCACAGTCTGTGCCTAGGGCCACTTGAAGAGATACATACCATAGAGACAAAACTGAGAACTCCTTTATTTTGTAAAGTTTCAAATAGCTACTACAAACCATGTTGGATTTAGAGTTCCAAATTCATCTATCTATATAGGAGAGAACAGAGTGAAACCTAAAAATAAAAACTGCTACTGTAAACAAACGCTTCAACATAGAAGAACCAAATTTGGTGAGCCAAGTGGGATTTGTGTACTTGTCATTCCCACCACGTATCATCAAGTTGGGTGAAAAATATTTGCTGGTATTTCGGAAACTCGTAATTTCTTGAAAGCTTGGCAACCCCTTTCAATGAAAGTGCTTTTTCCACAGTCTGTGCTTAGGGCTACTTGAAGATGAAACAAACCATAGAGACAAAACTGAGAACTACTTTTTTCTGTCAAGTTTCAAAGAGCTACTACAAAACATGTTGGATTTAGTTCCAAATGCATCTATCTCTATAAGAGAGAAGAGAGTGAAACCTACACATAAAAACTGCTATTGTAGACGAACGCTTCAACCTAGAAGAACACAATTATGGTGAGCCAAGTGGGATTTGTGTACTGATCATTACCACCACGTATCATCAAGATTGGTTGAAAAAAATATTTGCTGGTATTTCAGAAACTCGGTTATTTCTTGGAAGCTTGGCCAACCCTTTCAATGAAAGTGCTTTTCCACAGTCTGTGCCTAGGCTACTTAAAGAGGAAACAAAAAATAAGAGCAAAACTGAGAACTCCTTTATTTTGTCAAGTTTCAAAGAGTTACTACAAACCATGTTAGATTTAGAGTTCCAAATTCATTTATCTATAAAGGAGAGAACAGAGTGAAACGTAAAAAATATAAAGTGCTACTGGAAACGAATGCTTCAACTTAGAAGAACACAATTTGGTGAGCCAATTGGGATTTGTGTACTCATGGTTACCACCACGTATCATCAAGATTGGGTGAAAAAAATATTTGCGGGTAATTCGGAAACTCGTTATTTCTTAGAAGCTTGGCAACCCCTCTCAATGAAAGTGCTTTTCCACACTCTGTGCCTAGGGCTACTTGGAAAAAAATAAACCATAGAGACAAAACTGAGAACTCCTTTATTTTGTCAAGCTTCAAAGAGCTACGACAAAACATGTTGGATTTAGAGTTCCAAATTCATCTATCTATAAAGGAGAGAACAGAGTGAAAACTAAAAATAAAAACTGCTACTGTAAATGAACGCTTCAACCTAGAAAAACAAAATTTGGTGAGCCAAGTGAGATTTGAGTACCGATCATTACCACCAAATATCATCAAGATTGGGTGAAAAAATATTTGCTGGTATTTCGGAAACTCGTTATTTCTTAGAAGCTTGGCAACCCCTCTCAATGAAACTGCTTTTCCACAGTCTGTGCCTAGGGCTACCTGAAGAGGAAACAAACCATAGAGACAAAACTGAGAACTCCTTTATTTTCAAGATTCAAAGAGCTACTACAAACCATGTTGGATTTAGAGTTCCAAATTCATCTATCTATATGGGAGAGAACAGAGTGAAACCTAAATATAAAAACTGCTACTGTAGACGAACGCTTCAACCTAGAAGAACAAAATTTGGTGAGCCAAGTTTGAATTGTGTACTGATCATTACCACCACGTATCATCAAGATTGGGTGAAAAAATATTTGCTCGTATTTTGGTAACTCCTTATTTCTTAGAAGCTTATCAACCCCTCTCAATGAAAGTGCTTTTCCACAGTCTGTGCCTAGGGCTACTTGAAGAGGAAACAAACCATAGAGACAAAACTGAGAACTCCTTTATTTTGTCAAGTTTCAAAGAGCTACTACAAACCATGTTGGATTTAGAGTTCCAAATTCATCTTTCTTTTTAGGAGAGAACAGAGTGAAACCTAAATATAAAAACTGTTACTGTAGACGAACGCTTCAACATAGAAGAACACAATTTGGTGAGCCAAGTGGGATTTGTGTGCTTGTCGTTACCACCACGTATAATCAAGATTGGTTGAAAAAATATTTGCTGATATTTCGGAAACTCTTAATTTCTTGGAAGCTTAGCAACCCCTTACAATGAAAGTGCTTTTCGACAGTCTCTGCTTAGGGCTATTTTAAGAGGAAACAAACCATAGAGACAAAACTGAGAACTACTTTTTTTGTCAAGTTTCAAAGAGCTACTACGAACCATGTTGGATTTAGAGTTCCAAAATTATCTATCTATATAGGTGAGAACAGAGGGAAACCTAAATACAAAAACTGCTACTGTAGAGGAATGCTTCAACCTAGAAGAACAAAATTTCGTGAGCCAAGTGGGATTTGTGTACTGATCATTACCACCAAGTATCATAAAGATTGGGTGAAAAATATATGCTGTAATTTTGGAAAATCTTTATTTCTTAGAAGCGTGGCAACCCCTCTCAATGAAAGTGCTTTTCCACAGTCTGTGCCTAGGGCTACGTGAAGAGGAAACAAACGATAGAGACAAAACTAAGAACTTCTTTATTTTGTCAAATTTAAAAGAGCTACTACAAACCATGTTGGATTTAGAGTTCTAAGTTCATCTGTCTATATAGGAGAGAACAGAGGGAAACCTAAAAATATAAACTGCTACTGTAAACGAACACTTCAAACTAGAAGAACAAAATTTGGTGAGTCAAGTGAGACTTGTGTACCGATCATTACCACCAAGTATCATCAAAATTGGGTGAAAAACTGTTTGCTGGTATTTCGGAAACTCGTTATTTTTTGGAAACTTGGCAACCCCTTTAAATGAAAGTGCTTTTCCACAGTCTCTGCTTAGGGCTATTTGAAGAGGAAACAAACCATAGAGACAAAACTGAGAACTCCTTTATTTGTCAAGTTTCAAAGAGCTACTACAAACCATGTTGGATTTAGTTCCAAATTCATCTATCTCTATAAGAGAGAACAGAGTGAAACCTACACATAAAAACTGCTACTGTAGACGAACGCTTCAACCTAGAAGAACACAATATGGTGAGCCAAGTGGAATTTGTGTACTGATCATTACCACCACGTATCATCAAGATTGGGTGAAAAAAATATTTGCTGGTATTTCAGAAACTCGTTATTTCTTGGAAGCTTGGAAAACCCTTTCAATGAAAGTGCTTTTCCACAGTCTGTGCCTAGGGCTACTTGAAGAGGAAACAAAAAATAGACACAAAACTGAGAACTCCTTTATTTTGTCAAGTTTCAAAGAGTTACTACAAACCATGTTGGATTTAGAGTTCCAAATTCATTTATCTATAAAGGAGAGAACGGAGTGAAACCTAAAAATATAAAGTGCTACTGGAAACGAACGCTTCACCTTAGAAGAACACAATTTGGTGAGCCAATTGGGATTTGTGTACTCATTGTTACCACCACGTATCATCAAGATTGGGTGAAAAAATATTTGCGGGTATTTCAGAAACTCGTTATTTCTTAGAAGCTTGGCAACCCCTCTCAATGAAAGTGCTTTTCCACACTCTGTGCCTAGGGCTACTTGGAAAAAAAATAAACCATAGAGACAAAACTGAGAACTACTTTATTTTCTCAAGCTTCAAAGAGCTACGACAAACATGTTGGATTTAGAGTTCCAAATTCATCTATCTATAAAGGAGAGAACAGAGTGAAACCTAAAAATAAAAACTGCTACTGTAAACGAACGCTTCAACCTGGAAGAACAAAATTTGGTGAGCCAAGTGAGATTTGAGTACCGATCATTACCACAAAGTATCATCAAGATTGCGTGAAAAAATATTTGCTGGTATTTCGGAAACTCGTTATTTCTTAGAAGCTTGGCAACCCCTCTCAATGAAACTGCTTTTCCACAATCTGTGCCTAGGGCTACCTGAAGAGGAAACAAACCATAGAGACAAAACTAAGAACTTCTTTATTTTGTCAAATTTAAAAGAGCTACTACAAACCATGTTGGATTTAGAGTTCTAAATTCATCTTTCTATATAGGAGAGAACAGAGGGAAACCTAAAAATATAAACTGCTACTGTAAACGAATGCTTCAAACTAGAAGAACAAAATTTGGTGAGTCAAGTGAGACTTGTGTACCGATCATTACCACCAAGTATCATCAAAATTGGGTGAAAAACTATTTGCTGGTATTTCGGAAACTCATTATTTTTTGGAAGCTTGGCAACCCCTTTCAATGAAAGTGCTTTTCCTCAGTCTGTGCCTCGGACTACTTGAAGAGGAAACAAACCATAATGACCAAACTGAGAACTACTTTATTTTGTCAAGTTTCAAGGAGCTACTACAAACCATGTTGGATTTAAAGTTCCAAATTCATCTATCTATATAAGAGAGAACAGATTGAAACCTACATATAAAAACTACTACTGTAGACAAACGCTTCACCCTAGAAGAACACAATTTGGTGCGCCAAGTGGGATTTGTGTACTGATCCTTACCACTATGTATCATCAAGATTGGGTGAATAAATATATGCTGGTATTTCGTAAACTCGTAAATTCTTGGAAGCTTGGCAACCCCTCTCAATGAAAGTGCTTTTACACAGTCTGTGCCTAGGGCTACTTGAAAATAATACAAACCATAGAGACAAAACGGAGAACTCCTTTATTTTGTCAAGTTTCAAATAGCTACAACAAACCATGTTGGATTTAGAGTTCCAAATTCATCTATCTATATAGGAGAGAACAGAGTGAAACCAAAAATAAAAACTGCTACTGTAAACGAACGCTTCAACCTAGAAGAACAAAATTTGGTGAGCCAAGTGAGATTTGAGTACCGATCATTACCACCAAGTATCATCAAGATTGGGTGAAAAAATATTTGCTGGTATTTCGGAAACTCGTTATTTCTTAGAAGCTTGGCAACCCCTCTCAAGGAAAGTGCTTTTCCACAGTCTGTGCCTAGGGCTACTAGAAGAGGAAACAAACCATAGAGACGAAACTGAGAGCTCTTTTTTTTTGTCAAGTTTCAAAGAGCTACTACAAACCATGTTGGATTTAGAGTTCCAAATTCATCTATCTATATAGGAGAGAACAGAGTGAAACCTAAATATAAAAACTGCTACTGTAGACGAACGCTTCAACCTAGAAGAACAAAATTTGGTGAGCCAAGTGGGATTTGTGTACTGATCATTACCACCACGTATCATCAAGATTGGGTGAAAAAATATTTGCTGGTATTTTGGTAACTCGTTATTGCTTAGAAGCTTATCAACCATTCTCAATGAAACTGCTTTTCCACAGTCTGTGCCTAGGGCTACTTGAAGAGGAAACAAACCATAGAGACAAAACTGAGAACTCCTTTATTTTGTCAAGTTTCAAAGAGCTACTACAAACCATGTTGGATTTAGAGTTCCAAATTCATCTTTCTATATAGGAGAGAACAGAGTGAAACCTAAATATAAAAACTGCTACTGTAGACGAACGCTTCAACATAGAAGAACACAATTTGGTGAGCCAAGTGGGATTTGTATAGTTGTCATTACCACCACGTATCATCAAGATTTTTGAAAAAATATTTGCTGGTATTTCGGAAACTCGTAATTTCTTGGAAGGTTAGCAACCCCTTTCAATGAAAGTGCTTTTCCACAGTCTCTGCTTAGGGCTACTTGAAGAGGAAACAAACCATAGAGACAAAACTGAGAACTACTTTTTTTGTCAAGTTTCAAAGAGCTACTACAAACATGTTGGATTTAGAGGTCCAAATTCATCTTCTATTTAGGAGGGAACAGAGGGAAACCTAAAAATATAAACTGCTACTGTAAACGAACGCTTCAAACTAGAAGAAGAAAATTTGGTGAGCCAAGTGGGATTTGTGTACCGATCTCTACCACCAATTATCATCAAGATTGGGTGAAAAAATATTTGCTTGGAATCCCCTCTCAATGAAAGTGCTTTTCCACAGTCTGTACCTAGGGCTACGTGAAGAGGAAACAAACCATAGAGACAAACTGAGAACTCCTATATTTTGTGAAGTTTCAATAGGGTACTACAAACCATGTTGCATTTAGAGTTCTAAATTCATCTAAAATATATGAGAGAACAGTGGGAAACATAAAAATATAAACTGCTAAGGTAAACGAACGCTTCAAACTAGAAGAACAAAATTTGGTGAGTCAAGTGGGATTTTTGTACCGATCATTACCACCAAGTATCATCAATATTGGGTGTGAAAATATTTGCTGGTATTTCGGAAAATCGTTAATTCTTGGAATCTTGGCAACCCCTCTAAATGAAAGTGCTTTTCCAGTCTGTTCCTAGGGCTACATGAAGAGGAAACAAACCATAGAGACAAAACTGAGAACTGCTTTATTTTGTCAAGTTTCAAAGAGCTACTGCAAACAATGTTGGATTTAGAGTTCCAAATTCATCTATCTATATAGGAGAGAACAGAGTGAAACCTAAATATAAAAACTGCTACTGTAGACGAACGCTTCAACCTAGAAGAACAAAATTTGGTGAGCCAAGTGGGATTTGTGTACTGATCATTACCACCACGTATCATCAAGATTGGGTGAAAAAATATTTGCTGGTATTTCGGAAACTCTTTATTTCTTAGAAGCTTGGCATCCCCTCTCAATGAAAGTGCTTTTCCACAGTCTGTGCCTAGGGCTACTTGAAGAGGAAACAAACCATAGAGACAAAACTGAGAACTCCTTTATTTTGTCAAGTTTCAAAGAGCTATTACAAACCATGTTGGATTTAGAGTTCCAAATTCATCTTTCTATATAGGAGAGAACAGAGTGAAACCTAAATATAAAAACTGCTACTGTAGACGAACGCTTCAACCTAGAAGAACACAATTTGGTGAGCCAAGTGGGATTTGTGTACTTGTCATTACCACCACGTATCATCAAGATTGGTTGAAAAAATATTTGCTGGTATTTCGGAAACTCGTAATTTCTTGGAAGCTTGGCAACCCCTCTCAATGAAAGTGCTTTTCCACAGTCTGTGAATAGGGCTATTTGAAGAGGAAACTAACCATAGAGACAAAACTGAGAACTCCTTTATTATTTCAAGTTTCAAAGAGCTACTACAAACCATGTGGGATTTAGAGTTCCAAATTCATCTATCTTTATAGGAGAGAACAGAGGGAAACCTAAATATAAATACTGTTACTGTAGACGAACGCTTCAATCTAGAAGAACAAAATTTGGTGAGCCAAATGGGATTTGTGTACTGATCATTACCACCAAGTATCATCAAGATTGGGTGAAAAAATATTTGCTGGTATTTCGGAAACTCGTTATTTCTTGGAATCTTGGCAACCCCTCTCAATGAAAGTGCTTTTCCACAGTCTGTGCCTAGGGCTACTTGAAGAGGAAACAAACCATAGAGACAAAACGGAGAACTCCTTTATTTTTTCAAGTTTCAAAGAGCTACTACAAACCATGTTGGATTTAGAGTTCCAAATTCATCTATCTATATAGGAGAGAACAGAGTGAAACCTAAAAACAAAAACTGCTACTGTAAAGGAACGCTTCAACCTAGAAGAACAAAATTTGGTGAGCCAAGTGGGATTTGTGTACTTGTCATTACCACCACGAATCATCAAGATTGGGTGAAAAAATATTTGCTGGTATTTCGGAAACTCGTTCTTTCTTAGAAGCTTGGCAACCCCTCTAAATGAAAGTGCTTTTCCAGTCTGTTCCTAGGGCTACTTGAAGAGGAAACAAACCATAGAGACAAAACTGAGAACTGCTTTATTTTGTCAAGTTTCAAAGAGCTACTGCAAATAGTGTTGGATTTAGAGTTCCAAATTCATATAACTATATAGGAGAGAACAGAGTGAAAACTAAATATAACAACTGCTAATGTAGACGAACGCTTCAACCTAGAAGAACAAAATTTGGTGAGTCAAGTGGGATTTGTGTACTGATCATTACCACCACGTATCATCAAGATTGGGTGAAATAATATTTGCTGGTATTTCGGAAACTAGTTATTTCTTAGAAGCTTGGCAACCACTCTCAATGAAAGTGCATTTTCACAGTCTGTGAATAGGGCTATTTGAAGAGGAAACTAACCACAGAAACAAAACTGAGAACTCCTTTATTATCTCAAGTTTCAAAGAGCTACTACAAACCATGTGGGATTTAGAGTTCCAAATTCATCTATCTTTATAGGAGAGAACAGAGGGAAACCTAAATATAAATACTGCTACTGTAGCGAACGCTTCAATCTAGAAGAACAAAATTTGGTGAGCCAAGTGGGATTTGTGTACTGATCATTACCACCAAGTATCATCAGGATTGGGTGAATAAATATTTGCTGGTATTTCGTAAACTTGTAAATTCTTGGAAGCTTGGCAACCCCTGTCAATGAAAGTGCTTTTACACAGTCTGTGCCTAGGGCTACTTGAAAAGGATACAAACCATAGAGACAAAACTGAGAACTCCTTTATTTTGTCAAGTTTCAAATAGCTACAACAAACCATGTTGGATTTAGACTTCCAAATTCATCTATCTATATAGGAGAGAACAGAGTGAAACCAAAAATAAAAACTGCTACTGTAAACGAACGCTTCAACCTAGAAAAACAAAATTTGGTGAGCCAAGTGAGATTTGAGTACCGATCATTACCACCAAGTATCATCAAGATTGGGTGAAAAAATATTTGCTGGTATTTCGGAAACTCGTTATTTCTTAGAAGCTTGGCAACCCCTCACAATGAAACTGCTTTTCCACAGTCTGTGCCTAGGGCTACTTGAAGAGAAAACAAACCATAGAGACAAAACTGAGAACTCCTTTATTTTTCAAGATTCAAAGAGCTACTACAAACCATGTTGGATTTAGAGTTTCAAATTCATCTATCTATATAGGAGAGAACAGAGTGAAACCTAAATATAAAAACTGCTACTGTAGACGAACGCTTCAACCTAGAAGAACAAAATTTGGTGATCCAAGTGGGATTTGTGTACTGATCATTACCACCACGTATCATCAAGATTGGGTGAAAAAATATTTGCTGGTATTTTGGTAACTCGTTATTTCTTAGAAGCTTATCAACCCCTCTCAATGAAAGTGCTTTTCCACAGTCTGTGCTAGGGCTACTTGAAGAGGAAACAAACCATAGAGACAAAACTGAGAACTCCTTTATTTTGTCAAGTTTCAAAGAGCTACTACAAACCATGTTGGATTTAGAGTTCCAAATTCATCTTTCTATATAGGAGAGAACAGAGTGAAACCTAAATATAAAAACTGCTACTGTAGACGAACGCTTCAACATAGAAGAACACAATTTGGTGAGCCAAGTGGGATTTGTATACTTGTCATTACCACCACGTATCATCAAGATTGGTTGAAAAAATATTTGCTGGTATTTCGGAAACTCGTAATTTCTTGGAAGCTTAGCAACCCCTTTCAATGAAAGTGCTTTTCCACAGTCTCTGCTTAGGGCTACTTGAAGAGGAAACAAACCATAGAGACAAAACTGAGAACTACTTTTTTGTCAAGTTTCAAAGAGCTACTACAAACATGTTGGATTTAGAGTTCCAAATTCATCAATCTTTATAGGAGAGAACAGAGGGAAACCTAAATATAAATACTGCTACTGTAGACGAACGCTTCAATCTAGAAGAACAAAATTTGGTGAGCCAAGTGGGATTTGTGTACTGATCATTACCACCAAGTATCATCAAGATTGGGTGAAAAAATATTTGCCGGTATTTCGGAAACTTGTTATTTCTTAGAAGCATGGCAACCCCTCTGAATGAAACTGTTTTTCCACAGTCTCTGCCTAGGGCTACTTGAAGAGGAAACACACCAAAGAGACGAAACTGAGAACTCCTTTTTTTTGTCAAGTTTCAAAGAGCTACTACAAACCATGTTGGATATAGAGTTCCAAATTCATCTATCTATATAGGAGAGAACAGAGGGAAACCTAAATATACATACTGCTACTGCAGACGAACGCTTCAACCTTGAAGAACAAAATTTGGTGAGCCAAGTGGGAATTGTGTAATGATAATTACCACCAAGTATTATCAACATTGGGTGAAAAAATATTTGCTGGTATTTCGGAAACTCGTTATTTCTTAGAAGCTTGGCAACCCCTCTCAATGAAAGTGCTTTTCCACAGTCTCTGCCTACGGCTACTTGAAGAGGAAACACACCATAGAGATGAAACTGAGAACTCCTTTTTTTTTTGTCAACTTTCAAAGAGCTACTACAAACCATGTTGGATTTAGAGTTCCAAATTCATCTATGTATATAGGAGAGAACAGTGGGAAACCTAAATATAAAAACTGCCACTGTAGACGAACGCTTCAACCTAGAAGAACAAAATTTGGAGAGCCAAGGGGGTTTGTGTACTGATCATTACCACCAAGTATCATCGAGATTGGGTGAAAAAATATTTGCTGGTATTTCGGAAACTCGTTATTTTTTAGAAGCTTATCAACCCCTCTCAATGAAAGTGCTTTTCCACAGTCTCTGCTTAGGGCTACTTGAAGAGGAAAAAACCATAGAGACAAAACTGAGAACTACTTTTTTTGTCAAGTTTCAAAGAGCTACTACAAACATGTTGGATTTAGAGGTCCAAATTCATCTATCTATTTAGGAGGGAACAGATGGAAACCTAAAAATATAAACTGCTACTGTAAACGAACGCTTCAAACTAAAAGAACAAATTTAGGTGAGCCAAGTGGGATTTGTGTACTGATCATTACCACCAAGTATCATCAAGTTTGGGCTAGAAAATATTTGCTGGTATTTCGGAAACACGGAAATTCTTGGAAGCTTGTCAACCCCTTTCAATGAAAGTGCTATTTTCCAGTCTCTACTTAGGGCTACTTGAAGAGAAACAATCCTTAGACACAAAACTGAGAAGTACTATATTTTGTCAAGTTTCAAAGAACTACTACAAATCATGTTGGATTTAGAGTTCCAAATTCATCTATCTATATAGGAGAGAACAGAGTGAAACCTAAATATAAAAACTGCTACTGTAGACGAACGCTTCAACCTAGAAGAACAAAATTTGGTGAGCCCAAGTGAGATTTGTGTACTGATCATTACCTCCACGTATCATCAAGATTGGGTGAAAAAATATTTGCTGGTATTTCGGAAACTCGTTATTTCTTAGAAGCTTGGCATCCCCTCTCAATGAAAGTGCTTTTCCACAGTCTGTGCCTAGGACTACTTGAAGAGGAAACAAACCATAGAGACAAAACTGAGAACTCCTTTATTTTGTGAAGTTTCAATGAGGTACTACAAACCATGTTGCACTTAGAGTTCTAAATTCATCTAAAATATATGAGAGAACAGTGGGAAACATAAAAATATAAACTGCTACGGTAAACGAACGCTTCAAACTAGAAGAACAAAATTTGGTGAGTCAAGTGGGATTTTTGTACCGATCATTACCACCAAGTATCATCAATATTGGGTGTGAAAATATTTGCTGGTATTTCGAAAATCGTTAATTCTTGGAATCTTGGCAACCCCTCTAAATGAAAGTGCTTTTCCAGTCTGTTCCTAGGGCTACTTGAAGAGGAAACAAACCATAGAGACAAAACTGAGAACTGCTTTATTTTGTCAAGTTTCAAAGAGCTACTGCAAACAATGTTGGATTTAGAGTTCCAAATTCATATAACTATATAGGAGAGAACAGAGTGAAAACTAAATATAACAACTGCTAATGTAGACGAACGCTTCAACCTAGAAGAACAAAATTTGGTGAGTCAAGTGGGATTTGTGTACTGATCATTACCAATACGTATCATCAAGATTGGGTGAAATAATATTTGCTGGTATTTCGGAAACTAGTTATTTCTTAGAAGCTTGGCAACCACTCTCAATGAAAGTGCTTTTCCACAGTCTGTGAATAGGGCTATTTGAAGAGGAAACTAACCATAGAGACAAAACTGAGAACTCCTTTATTATCTCAAGTTTCAAAGAGCTACTACAAACCATGTGGGATTTAGAGTTCCAAATTCATCTATCTTTATAGGAGAGAACAGAGGGAAACCTAAATATAAATACTGCTACTGTAGACGAACGCTTCAATCTAGAAGAACAAATTTGGTGAGCCAAGTGGGATTTGTGTACTGATCATTACCACCAAGTATCATCAAGATTGGGTGAAAAAATATTTGCTGGTATTTCGGAAACTTGTTATTTCTTAGAAGCATGGCAACCCCTCTGAATGAAACTGTTTTTCCACAGTCTCTGCCTAGGGTTACTTGAAGAGGAAACACACCAAAGAGACGAAACTGAGAACTCCTTTTTTTTTGTCAAGTTTCAAAGAGCTACTACAAACCATGTTTGATTTAGAGTTTCAAATTCATCTATCTATATAGGAGAGAACAGAGTGAAACCTAAAAATAAAAACTGCTATTGTCAAGGAACGCTTCAACCTAGAAGAACAAAATTTGGTGAGCCAAGTGGGATTTGTGTACTTGTCATTGTCACCACGTATCATCAAGATTGGGTGTAAAAATATTTGCTGGTATTTCAGAAACTCATAATTTCTTGGAAGCTTGGCAACCCCTTTTAATGAAAGTGCTTTTCCACAGTTTCTGCCTATGGCTACTTTAAGAGGAAACAAATCATAGAGACAAAACTGAGAACTACTTTTTTTGTCAAGTTTAAAAGAGCTACCGCAAACCATGTTGGATTTAGAGTTCGAAATTCATCTATCTATATATGAGACAACAGAGGGAAACCTAAAAATAAAAACTGCTACTGTAGACGAACGCTTCAACCTAGAAGAACAAAATTTGGTGAGCCAAGTGGGATTTGTGTACTGATCATTACCTCCACGTATCATCAAGATTGGGTGAAAAAATATTTGCTGGTATTTCGGAAACTCGTTATTTCTTAGAAGCTTGGCATCCCCTCTCAATGAAAGTGCTTTTCCACAGTCTGTGCCTAGGACTACTTGAAGAGGAAACAAACCATAGAGACAAAACTGAGAACTTTTTTATTTTGTCAAGTTTCAAAGAGCTACTACAAACCATGTTGGATTTAGAGTTCCAAATTCATATTTCTATATAGGAGAGAACAGAGTGAAACCTAAATATAAAAACTGCTACTGTAGACGAACGCTTCAACATAGAAGAACACAATTTGGTGAGTCAAGTGGGATTTGTGTACTTGTCATTACCACCACGTATCATCAAGATTGGTTGAAAAAATATTTGCTAGTATTTCGGAAACTCGTAATTTCTTGGAAGCTTAGCAACCCCTTTCAATGAAAGTGCTTTTCCACAGTCTCTGCTTAGGGCTACTTGAAGAGGAAACAAACCATAGAGACAAAACTGAGAACTACTTTTTTTTTCAAGTTTCAAAGAGCTACTACAAACATGTTGGATTTAGAGGTCCAAATTCATCTATCTATTTAGGAGGGAACAGAGGGAAACCTAAAAATATTAACTGCTACTGTAAACGAACGCTTCAAACTAGAAGAACAAATTTGGGTGAGCCAAGTGGGATTTGTGTACTGATCATTACCACCAAGTATCATCAAGATTGGGCTAGAAAATATTTGCTGGTATTTCGGAAACACGGAAATTCTTGGAAGCTTGTCAACCCCTTTCAATGAAAGTGCTATTTGCCAGTCTCTGCTTAGGGCTACTTGAAGAGGAAACAATCCTTAGACACAAAACTGAGAACTACTATATTTTGTCAAGTTTCAAAGAGCTACTACAAATCATGTTGGATTTAGAGTTCCAAATTCATCTATCTATATAGGAGAGAACAGAGTGAAACCAAAAATAAAAACTCCTACTGTAAACGAACGCTTCAACCTAGAAGAACAAAATTTGGTGAGCCAAGTGGGATTTGTGTACCGATCTCGACCACCAAGTATCATCAAGATTGGGTGAAAAAATATTTGCTGGTATTTCGGAAACTCGTTATTTCTTAGAAGCTTGGCATCCCCTCTCAATGAAAGTGCTTTTCCACAGTCTGTACCTAGGGCTACGTGAAGAGGAAACAAACCATAGAGACAAAACTGAGAACTCCTTTATTTTGTGAAGTTTCAATGAGGTACTACAAACCATGTTGCACTTAGAGTTCTAAATTCATCTAAAATATATGAGAGAACAGTGGGAAACATAAAAATATAAAGTGCTACGGTAAACGAATGCTTCAAACTAGAAGAACAAAATTTGGTGAGTCAAGTGGGATTTTTGTACCGATCATTACCACCAAGTATCATCAATATTGGATGTGAAAATATTTGCTGGTATTTCGGAAAATCGTTAATTCTTGGAATCTTGGCAACCCCTCTAAATGAAAGTGCTTTTCCAGTCTGTTCCTAGGGCTACTTGAAGAGGAAACAAACCATAGAGACAAAACTGAGAACTGCTTTATTTTGTCAAGTTTCAAAGAGCTACTGCAAACAATGTTGGATTTAGAGTTCCAAATTCATATAACTATATAGGAGAGAACAGAGTGAAAACTAAATATAACAACTGCTAATGTAGACGAACGCTTCAACCTAGAAGAACAAAATTTGGTGAGTCAAGTGGGATTTGTGTACTGATCATTACCAATACGTATCATCAAGATTGGGTGAAATAATATTTGCTGGTATTTCGGAAACTAGTTATTTCTTAGAAGCTTGGCAACCACTCTCAATGAAAGTGCTTTTCCACAGTCTGTGAATAGGGCTATTTGAAGAGGAAACTAACCATAGAGACAAAACTGAGAACTCCTTTATTATCTCAAGTTTCAAAGAGCTACTACAAACCATGTGGGATTTAGAGTTCCAAATTCATCTATCTTTATAGGAGAGAACAGAGGGAAACCTAAATATAAATACTGCTACTGTAGACGAACGCTTCAATCTAGAAGAACAAAATTTGGTGAGCCAAGTGGGATTTGTGTACTGATCATTACCACCAAGTATCATCAAGATTGGGTGAAAAAATATTTGCTGGTATTTCGGAAACTTGTTATTTCTTAGAAGCATGGCAACCCCTCTGAATGAAACTGTTTTTCCACAGTCTCTGCCTAGGGTTACTTGAAGAGGAAACACACCAAAGAGATGAAACTGAGAACTCCTTTTTTTTTGTCAAGTTTCAAAGAGCTACTACAAACCATGTTTGATTTAGAGTTTCAAATTCATCTATCTATATAGGAGAGAACAGAGTGAAACCTAAAAATAAAAACTGCTATTGTCAAGGAACGCTTCAACCTAGAAGAACAAAATTTGGTGAGCCAAGTGGGATTTGTGTACTTGTCATTGTCACCACGTATCATCAAGATTGGGTGTAAAAATATTTGCTGGTATTTCAGAAACTCATAATTTCTTGGAAGCTTGGCAACCCCTTTTAATGAAAGTGCTTTTCCACAGTTTCTGCCTATGGCTACTTTAAGAGGAAACAAATCATAGAGACAAAACTGAGAACTACTTTTTTTGTCAAGTTTAAAAGAGCTACCGCAAACCATGTTGGATTTAGAGTTCGAAATTCATCTATCTATATATGAGACAACAGAGGGAAACCTAAAAATAAAAACTGCTACTGTAGACGAACGCTTCAACCTAGAAGAACAAAATTTGGTGAGCCAAGTGGGATTTGTGTACTGATCATTACCTCCACGTATCATCAAGATTGGGTGAAAAAATATTTGCTGGTATTTCGGAAACTCGTTATTTCTTAGAAGCTTGGCATCCCCTCTCAATGAAAGTGCTTTTCCACAGTCTGTGCCTAGGACTACTTGAAGAGGAAACAAACCATAGAGACAAAACTGAGAACTTTTTTATTTTGTCAAGTTTCAAAGAGCTACTACAAACCATGTTGGATTTAGAGTTCCAAATTCATATTTCTATATAGGAGAGAACAGAGTGAAACCTAAAAATAAAAACTGCTATTGTCAGGGAACGCTTCAACCTAGAAGAACAAAATTTGGTGAGTTAAGTGGGATTTGTGTACTTGTCATTATCACCACGTATCATCAAGATTGGGTGAAACAATATTTGCTTGTATTTCAGAAACTAGGAATTTCTTGGAAGCTTGGCAACCCTTTCAATGAAAGTGCTTTTCCACAGTTTCTGCTTATGGCTACTTGAAAAGGAAACAAATCATAGAGACAAAACTGAGAACTACTTTTTTTGGTCAAGTTTCAAAGAGCTACTACAAACCATGTTGGATTTAGAGTTCGAAATTCATCTATCTATATAGGAGAGAACAGAGGGAAACCTAAAAATAAAAACTACTACTGTAAACTAACGCTTCAAACTAGAAGAACAAAATTTGGTGAACCAAGTGGGATTTGTGTACACATCATTATCACCAAGTATCATCAAGATGGGGTGAAAAATATTTGCTGGTATTTCGGAAACTCGTTATTCCTTGGAAGCTTGGCCACCCCTTTCAATGAAAGTGCTCTTCCATAGTCTGTGCCTAGGGTGATTGAAGAGGAAACAAATCATAGAGACGAAACTGTGAACTCCTTTATTTTGTCAATTTCAAAGGGCTACTACAAACCATGTTGGATTTACAGCTCCAAATTCATCAATCTATATAGGAGAGAACAGAGGGAAACCTAAAAATAAAAACTGCTACTGTAAACGAACGCTTCAACCTAGAAAAACAAAAATTTTGTGAGCAAAGTGGGATTTGAGTATTTGTCATTACCACCACGTATCATCAAGATTGGGTGAAAAAATATTTGCTGGTATTTCGGAAACTCGTTATTTCTTAGAAGCTTGGCAAGCCCTCTCAATGAAAGTGATTTTCCACAGTCTCTGCCTAGGACTACTTGAAGAGGAAACACACCATAGAGACGAAACAGAGAACTCCTTTTTTTTCTCAACTTTCAAAGAGCTACTACAAAACCATGTTGGATTTAGAGTTCCAAATTCATCTATGTATATAGAGAGAACAGTGGGAAACCTAAATATAAAAACTGCTACTGTAGACGAACGCTTCAACCTAGAAGAACAAAATTTGGAGAGCCTAGGGGGTTTGTGTACTGATCATTACCACCAAGTATCATCAAGATTGGGTGAAAAAATATTTGCTGGTATTTCGGAAACTCGTTATTCTTAGAAGCTTGGCAACCCCTCTCAATGAAAGTGCTTTTCCACAGTCTGCGCCTACAGCTACTTGAAGAGGAAACAACCATAGAGACAAAACTGAGAACTCCTTTATTTTTTAAAGTTTCAAACAGCTACTACAAACCATGTTGGATATAGAGTTCCAAATTCATCTATCTATATAGGAGAGTACAGAGTGAAACCTAAAAATAAAAACTGCTACTGTAAAGGAACGCTTCAACCTAGAAGAACAAAATTTGGTGAGCCAAGTGGGATTTGTGTACTGATCATTACCACAAAGTATCATTAAGATTGGGTGAAAAAATATTTGCTGGTATATTGGAAACTCGTTCTTTCTTAGAAGCTTGGCAACCCCTCTCAATGAAAGTGCTTTTCCACAGTCTGTGCCTAGGGCTACTTCAAGAGGAAACAAAACATAGATACAAAACTGAGAATTCCTTTATTTTGTCAAGTTTCAAAGAGCTACTACAAACCATGTTGGATTAGAGTTCCAAATTCATCTATCTATATAGGAGAGAACAGTGGAAACATAAATATAAAAACTGCTACTGTAGACGAACGCTTCAACCTAGAAGAACAAAATTTGGTGAACCAAGTGGGATTTGTGTACTGATCATTACCACCAAGTATCATAAAGATTGGGTGAAAAAATATTTGCTGGATTTGGAAACTCTTTATTTCTTAGAAGCATGGCAACCCCTCTCAATGAAAGTGCTTTTCCAAAGTCTGTGCCTAGGGCTACTTGAAGAGGAAACACACCATAGAGACGAAACTGAGAACTCCTTTTTTTGTCAAGTTTCAAAGAGCTACTACAACCCATGTTGGATTTAGAGTTCCAAATTCATCTATGTATATAGGAGAGAACAGTGGGAAACATAAATATAAAAAACTACTGTAGACGAACGCTTCAACCTAGAAGAACAAAATTTGGTGATCAAAGTGGGATTTGTGTACTGATCATTACCACCAATTATCATCAAGATTGGTTGAAAAAATATTTGCTGGTATTTCGGAAAATCGTTATTTCTTAGAGTCTTGGCAACCCCTCTCAAAAAAGTGCTTTTCCACAGTCTGTGCCTAGGGCTACTTGAAGAGGAAACAAACCATAAATACAAAACTGAGAGCTCCTTTTTTTTGTCAAGTTTCAAAGAGCTCCTACAAACCATGTTGGATTTAGAGTTCCAAATTCATCTATGTATATAGGAGAGACAGTGGGAAACCTAAATATAAAAACTGCTATTGTATCGAATGCTTCAACCTAGAATAACAAAATTTGGTGAACCAAGTGGGATTTGTGTTCTGATCATTACCACCAAGTATCATCAAGATTGGGTGAAAAAAATATTGCTGGTATTTCGAAACTCGTTCTTTCTTAGAAGCTTGGCTACCCCTCTCAATAAAAGTGCTTTTGAAAGTCTGTGCCTAGGCCTCTTGAAGAGGAAATAAACCATAGAGACAAAACTGAGAACTGCTTTATTTTGTCAAGTTTCAAAGAGCTACTGCAAACCATGTTGGATTGAGAGTTCCAAATTCATCTATCTATATAGGAGAGAACAGAGTGAAACCTAAAAATAAAAACTGCTAGTGTAAAGGAACACTTTAAACTAGAAGAACAAAATTTGGTGAGCCAAGTGGGATTTGTGTACTTGTCATTACCACCAGGTTTCATCAAAATTGGGTGAAAAAATATTTGCTGGTATTTCCGAAACTCGTAATTTTTTGGAAGCTTGGCAACCCCTTTCAATGAAAGTGCTTTTAAACAGTCTCTGCATATGGCTACTTGAAGAGGAAACAAACCATAGAGACAAATGTGAGAACACCTTTTTTTGTCAAGTTTCAAAGAGCTACTATAAACCATGTTGGATTTAGTGTTCCAAATTCATCTATCTATATAGGAGATTACAGAGTGTAACCTAAATATAAAAACTGCTACTGTCGACGAACGCTTCAACCTAGAAGAACACAATTTGGTGAGCCAAGTGGGATTTGTGTAGTGATCATTACCACTACGTATCATCAAGTTTGGGTTAAAAAATATTTGCTGGTATTCCAGAAACTCGTTATATCTTAGAAGATTTGCAACCACTCTCAATGAAAGTGCTTTTCCACAGTCTGTGAATATGGCTATTGGAAGAGGAAACAAACCATAGAGACAAAACTGAGAACTCATTTATTATGTCAAGGTTCAAGGAGCTACTACAAACCATGTTGGATTTAGAGTTCCAAATTCATCTACCTATATAGGAGAGAACAGAGTGAACCCTAAATATAAAAACTGCTACTGTAGACGAAAGCTTCAACCACGAAGAACAAAACTTGGTGAGCCAAGTGGGTTTGTGTACTGATCATTATCACCAAGTATCATCAAGATTGGAGGAAAAATATTTGCTGGTATTTCAGAAACTCGTTATTCTTAAAAGCTTGCCAACCCCTCTCAATGAAAGTGCTTTTCCACAGTCTTTGCCTAGGGCTACCTGAAGAGGAAAGAAACCATAGAGAAAAAACTGAGATCTCATTTATTTTGTTAAGTTTCAAAGAGCTACTGCAAACCATGTTGGATTTAGAGTTCCAAATTCATCTATCTATATAGGAGAGAACAGAGTGAAACCTAAAAATGAAAACTGCTACTGTAAAGGAACGCTTCAACCTAGAAGAACAAAATTTGGTGAGCCAAGTGGAATTTGTGTACTCATAATTACCACCAAGTATCATCAAGATTCAGTGAAAAAATATTTGCTGGTATATCGGAAACTCGTTATTTTTTAGAAGCTTGGCAACCCCTCTCAATGAAATTGCTTTTCCACAGTCTGTGCCTAGGGCTACTTGAAGAGGAAACAAACCATAGAAACAAAACAGAGAACTCATTTTATTTTGTCAAGTCTCAAAGATACTGCAAACCATGTTGGATTTTGAGTTCCAAATTCATCAATCTATATAGGAGAGAACAGAGTGAAACCTAAAAATAAAAACTGCTACTGTATAGAAACGCTTCAACCTAGAAGAACAAAATTTGGTAAGCCAACTGGGATTTGTGTACTGATCATTACCACCAAGTATCATCAAGATTGGAGGAAAAAATATTTGCTGGTATTTCGGAAACTCGTTATTTCTTGGAAGCTTGGCAACACCTTTTAATGAAAGTGCTTTTCCACAGATTCTGCTTATGACTACTTGAAGAGGAAACAAATCATAGAGACAAATGTGAGAACTACTTTTTTTTGTCATGTTTCAAAGAGCTACTACAAACCATGTTGGATTTAGAGTTCGAAATTCATCTATCTATATAGGAGAGAACAGAGGGAACCCTAAAAATAAAAACTGCTACTGTAAACGAACGCTTCAACCTAGAAGGACAAAATTTGGTGAGCCAAGTGGGATTTGTGTACTCATCACTACCACCAAGTATCATCAAGATTGAGTGAAAAAATATTTGCTGGTTTTTCGGAAACTCATTCGTTCTTAGAAGCTTGGCAATCCCTCTCATTGAAAGTGCTTTTCCACAGTCTGGGCCTAGGGCTACTTGAAGAGGAAACAAACCTTAGAGACAAAACTGAGAACTCCTTTATTTTGTCAAGTTTCAAAGAGCTACTACAAACCATGTTTGATTTAGAGTTTCAAATTCATCTATCTATATAGCAGAGAACAGAGTGAAACCTAAAAATAAAAACTGCTATTGTAAAGGAACGCTTCAACCTAGAAGAACAAAATTTGGTGAGCCAAGTGGGATTTGTGTACTTGTCATTGTCACCACGTATCATCAAGATTGGGTGAAAAAATATTTGCTGGTATTTCAGAAACTCATAATTTCTTGGAAGCTTGGCAACCCCTTTTAATGAAAGTGCTTTTCCACAGTTTCTGCCTATGGCTACTTTAAGAGGAAACAAATCATAGAGACAAAACTGAGAACTACTTTTTTTGTCAAGTTTCAAAGAGCTACTACAAACCATGTTGGATTTAGAGTTCGAAATTCATCTATCTATATATGAGAGAACAGAGGGAAACCTAAAAATAAAAACTACTACTGTAAACGAACGCTTCAAACTAGAAGAACAAAATTGGTGAACCAAGTGGGATTTGTGTAACCATTATTATCACCAAGTATCATCAAGATTGGGTGAAAAATTATTTGCTGGTATTTCAGAAACTTGTTATTGCTTGGAAGCTTGGCAACCCCTTTCAATGAAAGGGCTTTTCCACAGTCTGTGCCTAGGGCGATTGAAGAGGAAACAAACCATAGAGACGAAACTGTGAACTCCTTTATTTTGTCAAGTTTCAAAGAGCTACTACACACCATGTTGGATTTAGAGTTCCAAATTCATCTATCTATATGGGAGAGAACAGAGTGAAACCTACATATAAAAACTGCTACTGTAGACGAGGGATTCAACCTAGAGGAAGACAATTTCGTGAGCCATGTGAGATTTGTGTACTTATCATTACCACCACGTATCATCAGGATTGGGTGAAAAAATATTTGCTGGTATTTCAGAAACTCGTAATTTCTTGGAAGCTTGGCAACGCCTTTCAATGAATGTGTTTTTCCACAGTTTCTGCTTATGGCTACTTGAAGAGGATACAAATCATAGAGAAAAAACTGAGAACTACTTTTTTTTGTCAAGTTTCAAAGAGCTACTACAAACCATGTTGGATTTAGAGTTCCAAATTCATCTATCTATATAGAAGAGAACAGAGTGAAACCTAAAAATAAAAACTGCTACTGTTGACGAACGCTTCAACCTACAAGAACAAAATTTGGTGAGCTAAGTGGGATTTGTGTACTGATCATTACCCCCACGTATCATCAGGATTGGGTGAAAAAATATTTGCTGGTATTTCAGAAACTCGTTATTTCTTAGAAGCTTGGCAACCCCCTCAATGAAAGTGCTTTTCCACAGTCTTTGAGTAGGGCTACTTGAAGAGGAAAGAAACCATAGAGAAAAAACTGAGATCTCCTTTATTTTGTTATGTTTCAAAGAGCTACTGCAAACCATGTTGGATTTAGAGTTCGAAATTCATCTATCTATATAGGAGAGAACAGAGTGAAACTTAAAAATAAAAACTTCTATTGTCACGGAACGCTTCAACCTAGAAGAACAAAATTTGGTGAGCCAAGTGGGATTTGTGTACTTGTCATTATCACCACGTATCATCAAGATTGGGTGAAAAAATATTTGCTGGTATTTCAGAAACTCGTAATTTCTTGGAAGCTTGGAAACCCCTTTCAATGAAAGTGCTTTTCCACAGTCTGTGCCTAGGGCTACTTGAAGAGGAAACAAACCATAGAGACAAAACTGAGAACTCGTTTATTTTGTCAAGTTTCAAAGAGGTATTACAAACCATGTTGGATTTAGAGTTCCAAATTCATCTATCTATATAGGAGAGAACAGTGTGAAACCTAAAAATATAAACTGCTACTGTAAACGAACGCTTCAAACTAGAAGAACACAATTTGGTGAGCCAAGTGGGATTTGTGTACCCATCATTACCACCAAGTATCATCAAGATTGGAGGAAAAAATATTTGCTGGTATTTCGGAAAGTCGTTATTTTTGGAAGCTTGGCAACACCTTTTAATGAAAGTGCTTTTCCACAGATTCTGCTTATGACTACTTGAAGAGGAAACAAATCATAGAGACAAAACTGAGAACTACTTTTTTTTGTCAAGTTTCAAAGAGCTACTACAAACCATGTTGGATTTAGAGTTCGAAATTCATCTATTTATATAGGAGAGAACAGAGGGAAACCTAAAAATAAAAACTACTACTGTAAACGAACGCTCCAAACTAGAAGAACAAAATTTGGTGAACCAAGTGGGATTTGTGTACCCATAATTACCACCACGTATCATCTAGAATGGGTGAAAAAATATTTGCTGGTATTTCGGAAACTCGTTACTTTTTAGAAGCTTGGCAACCCCTCTCAATGAAAGTGCTTTTCCACAGTCTGTGCCTAGGGCTACTTGAAGAAGAAACAAACTATTGACACCAAACTGAGAACACCTTTATTTTGTCAAGTTTCAAAGAGGTACTACAAACCATGTTGGATTTAGTGTTCCAAATTCATCTATCTATATAGGAGAGAACAGACGAAAACCTAAAAATAAAAACTGCTACTGTAAACGAACGCTTCAACCTAGAAAAACAAAATTTGGTGAGCAAAGTGGGATTTGTGTATTTGTCATTACCCCCACGTATCATCAAGATTTGGTGAAAAAATATATGCTGGTATTTCGGAAACTCGTAATTTCTTGAAAGCTTGGCAACCCCTTTCAATGAAAGTGCTTTTCCACAGTCTCTGCTTAGGGCTACTTGAAGAGGAAACAAACCATAGAGACAAAACTGAGAACTACTTTATTTGGTCAAGTTTCGAATAGTTACTACAAACCATGTTGTATTTAGAGTTCCAAATTCATCTATCTATATAGGAGAGAACAGAGAAAAACCTAAAAATAAAAAGTGCTACTGTAAACGAACGCTTCAAACTAGAAGAACAAAATTTGGTGAGCCAAGTGGGATTTGTGTACTTATCATTACCACCAAGTATCATCGAGATTGGGTCAAAAAATATTTGCTGGTATTTCGGAAAAACGTAAATTCTTGGAAGCTTTGTAACCCTTTTCATTGAAAGTGCTATTCGCCAGTCTCTGCTTAGGGCTACTTGAGGAGGAAACAAACCGTAGACACAAGACTGAGAACTACTTTATTTTGTCATGTTTCAAAGAACTACTACAAACCATGTGGGATTTAGAGTTCCAAATTCATCTATCAATATAGGAGAGAACAGAGGAAAACCTAAAAATAAAAACTGCTACTGTAAACGAACGCTTCAACCTAGAAGAACAAAATTTGGTGAGCCAAGTGGGATTTGTGTACTCATCATTACCACCAAGTATCATCAAGATTGAGTGAAAAAATATTTGCTGGTTTTTCGGAAACTCATTCGTTCTTAGAAGCTTGGCAATCCCTCTCAATGAAAGTGCTTTTCCACAGTCTGTGCCTAGGACTACTTGAAGAGGAAACAAACCTTAGAGACAAAACTGAGAACTCCTTTATTTTGTCAAGTTTCAAAGAGCTACTACAAACCATGTTTGATTTAGAGTTTCAAATTCATCTATCTATATAGGAGAGAACAGAGAGAAACCTAAAAATAAAAATTGCTATTGTCAAGGAACGCTTCAACCTAGAAGAACAAAATTTGGTGAGCCAAGTGGGATTTGTGTACTTGTCATTGTCACCACGTATCATCAAGATTGGGTGAAAAAATATTTGCTGGTATATCAGAAACTCATAATTTCTTGGAAGCTTGGCAACCCCTTTTAATGAAAGTGCTTTTCCACAGTTTCTGACTATGGCTACTTTAAGAGGAAACAAATCATAGAGACAAAACAGAGAACTACTTTTTTTTGTCAAGTTTCAAAGAGCTACTACAAACCATGTTGGATTTAGAGTTCGAAATTCATCTATCTATATAGGAGAGAACAGAGGGAAACCTAAAAATAAAAACTACTACTGTAAACGAACGCTTCAAACTAGAAGAACAAAATTTGGTGAACCAAGTGGGATTTGTGTACCCATCATTATCACCAAGTTTCATCAAGATTGGGTGAAAAAATATTTGCTGGTATTTCAGAAACTCGTTATTGCTTGGAAGCTTGGCAACCCCTTTCAATGAAAGGGCTTTTCCACAGTCTGTGCCTAGGGCGAGTGAAGAGGAAACAAACCATAGAGACGAAACTGTGAACTCCTTTATTTTGTCAAGTTTCAAAGAGCTACTACACACCATGTTGGATTTAGAGTTCCAAATTCATCTATCTATATAGGAGAGAACAGAGTGAAACCTACATATAAAAACTGCTACTGTAGACGAGCGATTCAACCTAGAGGAAGACAATTTGGTGAGCCATGTGAGATTTGTGTACTTATCATTACCACCACGTATCATCAGGATTGGGTGAAAAAATATTTGCTGGTATTTCAGAAACTCGTAATTTCTTGGAAGCTTGGCAACGCCTTTCAATGAATGTGTTTTTCCACAGTTTCTGCTTATGGCTCCTTGAAGAGGAAACAAATCATAGAGAAAAAACTGAGAACTACTTTTTTTTGTCAAGTTTCAAAGAGCTACTACAAACCATGTTGGATTTAGAGTTCCAAATTTATCTATCTATATAGGAGAGAACAGAGTGAAACCTAAAAATATAAACTGCTACTTTAAACGAACCCTTCAAACTAGAAGAACACAATTTGGGAGCCAAGTGGGATTTGTGTACCCATTATTACCACCAAGTATCATCAAGATTGGAGGAAAAAATATTTGCTGGTATTTCAGAAACTCGTTATTTCTTGGAAGCTTGGCAACCCCTTTTAATGAAAGTGCTTTTCCACAGTTTCTGCTTATGGCTACTTGAAGAGGAAACAAATCATAGAGACAAAACTGAGAACTACTTGTTTTTGTCAAGTTTCAAAGAGCTACTACAAACCATGTTGGATTTAGAGTTCGAAATTCATCTATCTATATAGGAGAGAAAAGATGGAAACCTAAAAATAAAAACTACTACTGTAAACGAACGATTCAAACTAGAAGAACAAAATGTGGTGAACCAAGTGGGATTTGTGTACCCATCATTATCACCAAGTATCATCAAGATTGGGTGAAAAAATATTTGGTGGTATTTCAGAAACTCGTTATTTCTTAGAAGCTTGGCAACCCCTCTCAATGAAAGTGCTTTTCCACAGTCTTTGCCTAGGGCTACTTGAAGAGGAAACAAACCATAGAGACAAAACTGAGAACTCCTTTATTTTGTCAAGTTTCAAAGAGCTACTACAAACCATGTTGTATTTATAGTTCCAAATTCATCTAACTATATAGGAGAGAACAGAGAAAAACCTAAAAATAAAAAGTGCTACTGTAAACGAACGCTTCAAACTAGAAGAACACAATTTGGTGAGCCATGTGAGATTTGTGTACTTATCATTACCACCAAGTATCATCAAGATTGGGTCAAAAAATATTTGCTGGTATTTCGGAAAACGTAAATTCTTGGAAGCTTGGTAACCCTTTCAATGAAAGTTCTATTCGCCAGTCTCTGCTTAGGGCTACTTCAGGAGGAAACAAACCGTAGACACAAAACTGAGAACTACTTTATTTTCTCAAGTTTCAAAGAGCTACTACAAACCATGTTGGATTTAGAGTTCCAAATTCATCTATCTATATAGGAGAGAGCAGAGGAAAACCTAAAAATAAAAAGTGCTACTGTAAACGAATGCTTCAACCAAGAAGAACAAAATTTGGTGAGCAATGTGGGATTTGTGTACTGATCATTACCACCAAGTATCATCAAGATTGAGTGAAAAAATATTTGCTGGTTTTTCGGAAACTCGTTCTTTCTTAGAAGCTTGGCAACCCCTCTCAATGAAAGTGCTTTTCCACAGTCTGTGCCTAGGGCTACTTGAAGAGGAAACAAACCATAGAGACGAAACTGTGAACTCTTTTATTTTGTCAATTTCAAAGAGCTACTACGAACCATGTTGGATTTAGAGCTCCAAATTCATCAATCTATATAGGAGAGAACAGAGTGAAACCTAAAAATAAAAACTTCTATTGTCAAGGAACGCTTCAACCTAGAAGAACAAAATTTGGTGAGCCAAGTGGGATTTGTGTACTGATCACTACCACCAAGTATCATCAAGATTGGGTGAAAAAATATTTGCTGGTATTTCGGAAAATCGTTATTTCTTGGAAGCTTGGCAACCTTTTTCAAAGAAAGTGCTTTTCCACAGTCTGTGCCTAGGATATCCTGAAGAGGAAACAAACCATAGAGACAAAACTGAGTACTCCTATTTTTGTCAAGTTTCAAAGAGCTACTACAAACCATGTTGGATTTAGAGTTCCAAATTCATCTATCTTTATAGGAGAGAACAGAGGGAAACCTAAAAATATAAACTGCTACCGTAATTGAACACATCAAACTAGAAGAACAAATTTTGGTGAGCCAAATGGGATTTGTGTACTTGTCATTACCACCACGTATCATCAAGATTGGGTGATAAAATATTTGCTTTTATTTCGGAAACTCGTTATTTCTTAGAAGTTTGGCAACCCCTCTCAATGAAAGTGCTTTTCCACAGCCTGTGCCTAGGGCTACTTGAGGAGGAAACAAACCATAGAGATAAAACTGAGAACTCCTATTTTTTGTCAAATTTCAAAGAGCTACTACAAACCATGTTGGATTTAGAGTTCCAAATTCATCTATCTATATAGGAGAGAACAGAGTGAAACCTGAAGATAAAAACTGCTACTGTAAACGAACACTTCAAACCAGAAGAACAAAATTTGGTGAGCCAAGTGGGATTTGTGTACTTGTCATTACCACCACGTATAGTCAAGATTGGGTGAAAAAATACTTGCTGGTATTTCGGAAACTCGTAATTTCTTGGAAGCTTGGCAAATCATTTCAATGAAAGTGCTTTTCCACAGTCTCATCTTAGGGCTACATGAAGAGGAAACAAATCATACAGAAAAAACTGAGAACTCCTTTATTTTGTCATGTTTCAAAGAGCTACTACAAACCATGTTGGATTTAGAGTTCCAAATTCATCTATCTATATAGGAGAAAACAGAGTGAAACCTAAAAATAAAAAATGCTACTGTAGACGAACGCTTCAACCTAGAAGAACAAAATTTGGTGAAACAAGTGGGATTTGTGTTGATTATTACCACCAAGTATCATCAAGATTGGGGGAAAAAAATATTTGCTGGTATTTCGGAAACCCGTTATTTCTTAGAAGCTTGGCAACCCCTCTCAATAAAAGTGCTTTTCCACAGTCTGTGCCTAGGTCTACTTGAAGAGGAAACAAACCATAGAGACAAAACTGAGAACTAATTTTCTTGTCAAGTTTCAAAGAGCTACAACAAACCATGTTGGATTTAGAGTTCCAAATTCATCTATCTATATAGGAGAGAACAGAGGGAAACCTAAAAATAAAAACTGCTACTGTAGACGAACGCTTCAACCTAGAAGAACAAAATTAGGTGAGCCTAGTGGGATTTGTGTCCTGATCATTACCACCAAGTATCATCAACATTGGGTGAAAAATATTTGCTGGTATTTCGGAAACTCGTTATTTCTTAGAAGCTTGGCAACACCTCTCAATCAAAGTGCTTTTCCAAAGTGTGTGCCTAGGGCTACTTGAAGAGGAAACAAACCATAGAGACAAACTGAGAACTCCTTAATTTTGTCAAGTTTCAAAGAGCTACAACAAACCATGTTGGATTTAGAGTTCCAAATTCATCTATCTATATAGGAGATAACAGAGGAAAACCTAAAAATAAAAAGTGCTACTGTAAACGAATGCTTCAACCAAGAAGAACAAAATTTGGTGAGCAATGTGGGATTTGTGTACTGATCATTACCACCAAGTATCATCAAGATTGAGTGAAAAAATATTTGCTGATTTTTCGGAAACTCGTTCTTTCTTAGAAGCTTGGCAGCCCCTCTCAATGAAAGTGCTTCTCCACAGTCTGTGCCTAGGGCTACTTGAAGAGGAAACAAACCATAGAGACGAAACTGTGAACTCTTTTATTTTGTCAATTTCAAAGAGCTACTACGAACCATGTTGGATTTAGAGCTCCAAATTCATCAATCTATATAGGAGAGAACAGAGTGAAACCTAAAAATAAAAACTTCTATTGTCAAGGAACGCTTCAACCTAGAAGAACAAAATTTGGTGAGCCAAGTGGGATTTGTGTACTGATCACTACCACCAAGTATCATCAAGATTGGGTGAAAAAATATTTGCTGGTATTTCGGAAAATCGTTATTTCTTGGAAGCTTGGCAACCTTTTTCAAAGAAAGTGCTTTTCCACAGTCTGTGCCTAGGATATCCTGAAGAGGAAACAAACCATAGAGACAAAACTGAGTACTCCTATTTTTGTCAAGTTTCAAAGAGCTACTACAAACCATGTTGGATTTAGAGTTCCAAATTCATCTATCTTTATAGGAGAGAACAGAGGGAAACCTAAAATATAAACTGCTACCGTAATTGAACACATCAAACTAGAAGAACAAATTTTGGTGAGCCAAATGGGATTTGTGTACTTGTCATTACCACCACGTATCATCAAGATTGGGTGATAAAATATTTGCTTTTATTTCGGAAACTCGTTATTTCTTAGAAGCTTGGCAACCCCTCTCAATGAAAGTGCTTTTCCACAGCCTGTGCCTAGGGCTACTTGAGGAGGAAACAAACCATAGAGATAAAACTGAGAACTCCTATTTTTTGTCAAATTTCAAAGAGCTACTACAAACCATGTTGGATTTAGAGTTCCAAATTCATCTATCTATATAGGAGAGAACAGAGTGAAACCTGAAGATAAAAACTGCTACTGTAAACGAACGCTTCAAACCAGAAGAACAAAATTTGGTGAGCCAAGTGGGATTTGTGTACTTGTCATTACCACCACGTATAGTCAAGATTGGGTGAAAAAATACTTGCTGGTATTTCGGAAACTCGTAATTTCTTGGAAGCTTGGCAAATCATTTCAATGAAAGTGCTTTTCCACAGTCTCATCTTAGGGCTACATGAAGAGGAAACAAATCATACAGAAAAAACTGAGAACTCCTTTATTTTGTCATGTTTCAAAGAGCTACTACAAACCATGTTGGATTTAGAGTTCCAAATTCATCTATCTATATAGGAGAAAACAGAGTGAAACCTAAAAATAAAAAATGCTACTGTAGACGAACGCTTCAACCTAGAAGAACAAAATTTGGTGAAACAAGTGGGATTTGTGTTGATTATTACCACCAAGTATCATCAAGATTGGGGGAAAAAAATATTTGCTGGTATTTCGGAAACCCGTTATTTCTTAGAAGCTTGGCAACCCCTCTCAATAAAAGTGCTTTTCCACAGTCTGTGCCTAGGTCTACTTGAAGAGGAAACAAACCATAGAGACAAAACTGAGAACTAATTTTCTTGTCAAGTTTCAAAGAGCTACAACAAACCATGTTGGATTTAGAGTTCCAAATTCATCTATCTATATAGGAGAGAACAGAGGGAAACCTAAAAATAAAAACTGCTACTGTAGACGAACGCTTCAACCTAGAAGAACAAAATTAGGTGAGCCTAGTGGGATTTGTGTCCTGATCATTACCACCAAGTATCATCAACATTGGGTGAAAAATATTTGCTGGTATTTCGGAAACTCGTTATTTCTTAGAAGCTTGGCAACACCTCTCAATCAAAGTGCTTTTCCAAAGTGTGTGCCTAGGGCTACTTGAAGAGGAAACAAACCACAGAGACAAACTGAGAACTCCTTAATTTTGTCAAGTTTCAAAGAGCTACAACAAACCATGTTGGATTTAGAGTTCCAAATTCATCTATCTATATAGGAGATAACAGAGGAAAACCTAAAAATATAAACTGCTACTGTAAACTAACGCTTCAAACTAGAAGAACAAAATTTGGTGAGCCAAGTGGGATTTGTGTACTTGTCATTACCACCACGTATCGTCAAGATTGGGTGAAAAAAATTTGCTGGTATTTCGGAAACTCGTAATTTCTTATAAGCTTGGCAAATCATTTCAATGAAAGTGCATTTCCACAGTCTCTGCTTAGGGCTACATGAAGAGGAAACAAATCATAGAGAAAAAACTGAGAACTACTTTTTTTTTGTGAAATTTCAAAGAGTTACTACTAACCATGTTGGATTTAGAGTTCCAAATTCATCTATATATATAGGAGAGAACAGAGGGAAACCTAAATATATAAATTGCTATGTAAACGAACGCTTCAAACTAGAAGAACAAAATTTGGTGAGCCATTTGTGATTTGTGTACTTGTCATTACCACCACGTATTATCAAGATGGGGTGAAAAAATATTTGCTTGTATTTCGGAAACTCGTTATTCTTAGAAGCTTGGCAACCCCTCTCAATGAAAGTGCTTTTCCACAGTCTGTGCCGAGGGCTACTTGAAGAGGAAACAAACCATAGAGACAAAACTGAGAACTCCTGTATTCTGTCAAGTTTCAAAGCGCTACTACAAACCATGTTGGATTTAGAGTTCCAAATTCATCTATCTATATAGGAGAGAACAGATGAAACCTAAATATAAAAACTGCTACTGTAGACGAACGCTTCAACCTAGAAGAACAAAATTTGGTGAGTCAAGTGGGATTTGTGTACTTGTCATTACCACCACGTACCAACAAGATTGGGTGAAAAAATATTTGCTGGTATTTCGGAGACTCGTAATTTCTTGGAAGCTTGGCAACCCCTTTCAATGAAATTTAGTTTTCACAGTCTCTGTTTAGGGGTACTTGAAGAGGAAACAAACCATAGGGACAAAACTGAGAACTACTTTTTTGGTAAAGTTTTAAAGAGCTACTACAAACCATGTTGGTTTTAGAGTTCCAAATTCATCTATCTATATAGGAGAGAACAGAGGGAAACCTAAATATAAAAACTGCTACTGTAGACGAACGCTTCAACCTAGAAGAACACAATTTGAGGAGCCAAGTGGGATTTGTGTCGTGATCATTACCACCAAGTATCATCAAGATTGGGTGAAAAAGTATTTGCTGGTATTTCGGAAACTCGTTATTTCTTAGAAGCTTGGCAACCCCTGTCAATGAGAGTGCTTTTCAACAGTCTGTGCCTAGGGCTACTTGAAGAGGAAACAAACCATAGAGACAAAACGGAGAACTCCTTTATTTTGTCAAGTTTGAAAGTGCTACTACACACCATGTTGGATTTAGAGTTCCAAATTCCTCAATCTATATAGGAGAGAACAGAGGGAAACCTAAAAGTATAAACTGCTACTGTAAACGAACGCTTCAAACTAGAAGAACAAAATTTGGTGAGCCAAGTGGGATTTGTGTACTTGTCATTACCACCACGTTTCATCAAGTTTGGGTGAAAATATATTTGCTGGTATTTCAGAAACTCGTAATTTTTTGGAAGTTCGCAAATCATTTCAATGAAACTGCTTTTCTAAAGTCTCTGTTTAGGGCTACATGAAGAGGAAACAAATCATAGAGAAAAAACTGAGAACTACTTTTTTTTGAAGTTTCAAAGTGCTACTACTAACCATGTTGGATTTTGAGTTCCAAATTCATCTATCTATAAGAGAGGACAAAGGGAAACCTAAAAATATAAATTGCTTCTGTAAACGAACGCTTCAAACTAGAAGAATAAAATTTGGTGAGCCATTTGGGATTTGTGTACTTGTCATTACCACCACGTATCATCAAGATTGGCTGAAAAAATATTTGCTGGTATTTCGGAAACTCTTTAATTCTTACAAGCTTGGCAACCACTCTCAATGAAAGTGTTTTTCCACAGTCTGTGCCTAGGGCTACTTGAAGAGGAAACAAACCATAGAGACTAAACTGAGACCTCCTTTATTCTGTCAAGTTTCAAAGAGCTACTACAAACCATGTTGGATTTAGTGTTCCAAATTCATCTATCTATATAGGAGAGAACAGAGGGAAACCTAAATATAAAAGCTGCTACTGTAGACGAACACTTCAACCTAGAAGAACACAATTTGATGAGCCAAGTGGGATTTGTGTACTTGTCATTACCACCACGTATCATCAAGATTGGTTGAAAAAATATTTGCTGGTATTTCGGAAACTCGTAATTTCCTGGAAGCTTGGCAACCCCTTTCAATGAAAGTGCATTTCCAAAGTCTCTTCTTAGTTTTACTTGAAGAGGAAATAAACCAGAGAGACAAAACTGAGAACTAATTTTTTTTTGTCAAGTTTTAAAGAGCTACTACAAACCATGTTGTATTTAGAGTTCTGTGGTAAGCCATGGTTGTAGATTGTGGCCGCCATTAGAATATGGCGCCGGCTTCCACTGTGGCCTGTGATAAACAAATTCTTTTTTGTAGAGTTGGCAACCTGTCCCTTACCACCCTATAAGAAAGATCCACGCGGCGGCTTAAGATTGGTACGTGGGAGGCTTTAATAGGCTGTGCGTGGATGCTCGCCGGTAAAGAAGGGGGTCACAAAAAGATACTTTAATCAAGGCCTGAATAAACTGCTGAAAGAAGATTCCAGAGTTGCGTCTTCCTTGCGGGCAAGGGGTCGCGACAGAGTTCCAAATTCATCTATCTATATAGGAGAGAACAGAGGAAAACCTAAATATAAAAATTGCTACTGTAGACGAACGCTTCAACCTAGAAGAACACAATTTGATGAGCCAACTGGGATTTGTGTACTTGTCATTACCACCACGTATCATCAAGTTTAGGTGAGAAAATATTTGCTGGTATTCCTGAAAATCGTAATTTCTTGGAAGCTTGGCAACCCCTCTCAATGAAAGTGCTATTCCAAAGTCTGTGCCTAGGGCTACTTGAAGAGGAAACAAACCATAGAGACAAAACTGAGAACTCCTTTATTTTGTCAAGTTTCAAAGAGCTACTACAAACCATGTTGGATTTATAGTTCCTACTTTATCTATCTAAATATGAGAGAACAAAGGGGAACCTAAAAATATAAACTGCTACTGTAAACGAACGCTTCAACTAGAAGAACAAAATTTGGTGAGCCAAGTGGGATTTGTGTACTGATCATTAACACCAATTATCATCAAGATTGGGTGAAAAAATATTTGCTGGTATTTCGGAAACTCTTTATTTCTTAGAAGCTTGGCAAACCCTCTCAATGAAAGTGCTTTTCCACAGTCTGTGCCTAGGGCTACTTAAAGAGGAAACAAACTATAGAGACAAAACTGAGAACTCCTTTATTTTGTCAAGTTTCAAAGAGCTACTACAAACCATGTTGGATTTAGAGTTCCAAATTCATCTATCTATATAAGAGAGAACAGAGTGAAACCTACATATAAAAACTGCTACTGTAGACGAACGCTTCAACCTAGAAGAACAAAATTTGGTGAGCCAAGTGGGATTTGTGTACTGATCATTACTCCCAAGTATCATGAAGATTGGTTGAAAAAATATTTGATGATATTTCAGAAACTCATAATTTCTTGGAAAGCTTGGCAATCCCTCTCAAAGAAAGTTGCTTTTCCACAGTCTAGCTTAGGGCTACTTGAAGAGGAAACAAACCACAGAGACAAAACGAGAACTCCTTTATTTTGTCAAGTTTCAAAGAGCTACTACAAACCATGTTGGATTTAGAGTTCCAAATTCATCTATCTTTATAGCAGAGAATAGAGTGAAACGTAAATATTAAAACTGCTACTGTAGACGAATGATTCAACCTAGAAGAACAAAATATGGTGAGCCAAGTGGGATTTGTGTACCGATCATTACCACCATGTATCATAAACATTGGGTGAAAAAATATTTGCTGGTATTTCGGAAACTCGTAATTTCTTGGAAGCTCGGCAACCCCTTTCAATGAAAGTGCTTTTCAACATTCTCTGCTTAGGGCTACATGAAGCGGAAACAAATCATAGAGACAAAACTGAGAACTCCTTTACTTTGTCAAGTTTCAAAGAGCTACTATAAACCATATTGGATTTAGAATTCCAAATTCATCTATCTATATAGGAGAGACAGAGTGAAACCTAAATATAAAAACGGCTACTGTAGATGAACGCTTAAACCTAGAAGAACAAAATTTGGTGAGCCAAGTGGGATTTGTGTACAGATCATTAAAAACAAGTGTCATCAAGATTGCGTGAAAAAATATTTGCTGGTATTTCGGAAACACGTTATTTCTTAGAAGTTGGCAACCCCTCTCAATGAAAGTGCTTTTCCACCGTCTGTGCCTAGGGCTACTTGAAGAGGAAACAAACCATAGAGACAAAACTGAGAACTCCTTTGTTTTGTCAAGTTTCAAAGAGCTACTACAAACCATGTTGAATTTAGAGTTCCAAATTCATCTATCTATATAGGAAGAACAGAGTAAAACGTAAAAATAAAAAATGCTACTGTAGACGAATGCTTCAACCTAGAAGAACAAAGTTTGGTGAGCCAAGTGGGATTTGTGTACTTGTCCTTACCACAAAGTATCATAAAGATTGGGTGAAAAAATATTTGCTAGTATTTCGGAAACTCGTTATTTCTTAGAAGCTTGGCAACCCTTCTCAATGAAAGTGCTTTTCCACAGTTTGTGCCTAGGGCTACTTGAAGAGGAAACAAACCATAGAGACAAAACTGAGAACTAATTTATTTTGTCAAGTTTCAAAGAGCTAGTAAAAACCATGTTGGATTTAGAGTTCCAAATTCATCTATCTATATTGGAGAGAACAGATTGAAACCGAAATATAAAAATTGCTACTGTAGACGAACGCTTCAACCTAGAAGACCAAAATTTGGTGAGCCAAGTGGGATTTGTGTACTGATCATCACCAAAAAGTATCATCAAGATTGGGTGAAAAAATATTTGCTGGTATTTCGGAAACTCGTTATTTCTTAGAAGCTTGGCAACCCCTCTCAATGAAAGTGGTTTTCCAGAGTCTGTGCCTAGGGCTACTTGAAGAGGAAACAAACCATAGAGACAAAACTGAGAACTCCATTAGTTTGTCAAGTTTCAAAGAGCTACTACAAACCATGTTGGATTTAGAGTTCCAAATTCATCTATCTATATAGCAGAGAACAGAGTGAAACCTAAATATAAAAACTGCTACTGTAGACGAACGCTTCAACATAGAAGAAGAAAATTTGGTGAGCCAAGTGGGATTTGTGTACTTGTCATTACCACCAAATATCATCATTGGATTAAAAAAAATTTGCTGGTATTTCGGAAACTCGTTATTTCTTAGAAGCTTGGCAACCCCCCTCAATGAAAGTGCTTTTCCACAGTCTGTGCCTAGGGCTACTTGAAGAGGAAACAAACCATAGAGACAAAACTGAGAACTCCTTTATTTTGTCAAGTTTCGAAGAGCCACTGCAAACCATGATTGATTTAGAGTTCCAAATTCATCTATCTATATAGCAGAGAACAGAGTGAAACCTAAATATAAAAACTGCTGCTGTAGACGAACGTTTCAACCTAGAAGAACAAAATTTGGTGAGCCAAGTGTGATTTGTGTACTGATCATTACCACCAAGTATCATCAAGATTGGTTGAAAAAATATTTGATGGTATTTCAGAAACTCATAATTTCTTGGAAGCTTGGCAACCCCTCTCTATGAAAGTGCTTTTCCACAATCTCTGCTTAAGGCTACTTGAAGCGGAAACAAATCAGAGAGACAAAACTGAGAACTCCTTTATTTTGTCAAGTTTCAAAGAGCTACAACAAACCATGTTCGATTTAGAGTTCCAAATTCATCTATCAATATAGGAGAGAACAGAGTGAAACCTAAAAATAAAAACTGCTATTGTAAACGAACACTTCAACTTAGAAGAACAAAATTTGGTGAGCCAAGTGGGATTTGTGGACTTGTCATTACCACCACGTATCATCAAGATTGGGTGAAAAAATATTTGCTGGAATTTCGGAAACTCGTAATTTCTTGGAAACTTGTCAATCCCTCTCAATGAAAGTGCTTTTCCACAGTCTAGCTTAGGGCTACGTGAAGGGGATACAAACCATAAAGACAAAACTGAGAACTCCTTTATTTTGTCAAGTTTCAAAGAGCTACTACAAACCATGTTCGATTTATTGTTCCAAATTCATCTATCTATATAGGACAGAACAGAGTGAAACCTAAAAATAAAAACTGCTACTGTAAACGAACGCTTCAGAAGAAGAACAAAATTTGGTGAGCCAAGTGAGATTTGTATACTTGTCATTACCAATACGTATCATCAAGATTGAGTGAAAAAATATTTGCTGGTATTTCGGAAACTCGTAATTTCTTGGAAGCTTGGCAAGTAATTTCAATGAAACTGCTTTTCCACAGTCTCTGCTTAGGGCTACATGAAGAGGAAACAAATCATGGAGAAAAAACTGAGAACTACTTTTTTTTGTGAAGTTTCAAAGAGCTACTACAAACCATGTTGGATTTAGAGTTCCAAATTCATCTATCTTTATAGGAGAGAACAGAGGGAAACCTAAATATAAAAACTGCTACTGTAAACGAATGCTTCAAACTAGAAGAACAAAATATGGTGAGCCAAGTGGGATTTGTATACTTGTCATTACCACCACGTATCATCAAGATTGGGTGAAAAAATATTTGCTGGTATTTCGGAAACTCGTAATTTCTGGGAAGCTTGGCAAACCCTTTCAATGAAATTTCCTTTCCACAGTCTCGACTTAGGGCTACTTGAAGAGGAAAAAAACCATAGAGACAAAACTGAGAACTAATTTTTTTTTGTCAAGTTCAAAGAGCTACTACAAACCATGTTGGATTTAGAGTTCCAAATTCATCTATCTATATTCTAGAGAACAGAGTGAAACCTAAATATAAAAACTGCTACTGTAGACGAACGCTTCAACATAAAAGAACAAAATTTGGTGAGCCAAGTGGGATTTGTGTACTTGTCATTATAATCACGTATCATCAAGATTGGGTGAAAAAATATTTGCTGGTATTTCGGGAACTCGTATTTTTTGGAAGCTTGGCAAAACCTTTCAATGAAATTTCTTTTTCACAGTCTCTTCTTAGGGCTATTTGAAGAGGAAACAAAACATAGAGACAAAACTGAGACCAACTTTTTTGTGTGAAGTTTCAAAGAGCTACTACTAACCATGTTGGATTTAGAGTTCCAAATCATCTATCTATATAGGAGAGAACAGAGGGAAAACTAAAAATATAAACTGCTACTGTAAACGAACGCTTCAAACTAGAAGAACAAAATTTGGTGAGCCAAGTAGGATTTGTGTACTGATCATTAACACAAATTATCATCAAGATTGGGTGAAAAAATATTTGCTGGTATATCGGAAACTCGTTATGTCTTAGAAGCTTGGCAACCCCTCTCAATGAAAGTGCTTTTCCACAATCTGTGCCTAGGGCTGCTTGAAGAGGAAACAAACCATAGAGGCAAAACTGAGAACTCCTATTTTTTGTCAAGTTTCAAAGAGCTACTACAAACCATGTTGGATTTAGAGTTCCAAATTCATCTATCTATATAGGAGAGAACAGAGTGAAACCTAAATATAAAAACTGCTACTGTAGACGAACGCTTCAACCTAGAAGAACAAAATTTGTTGAGCCAAGTGGGATTTGTGTACTGATCATTACCACCAAGTATCATCAAGATTGGGGGAAAAAATATTTGCTGGTATTTCGAAAACCCTTTATTTCTTAGAAGCTTGGCAACCCCTGTCAATGAAAGTGCTTTTCCACAGTCTGTGCCTAGGGCTACTTGAAGAGAAAACAAACCATAGAGACAAAACTGAGAACTCCTTTATTTTGTTAAGTTTCAAAGAGCTACTACAAACCATGTTGGATTTAGAGTTCCAAATTCATCTATCTATATAGGAGAGAAAAGTGTGAAACCTAAAAATAAAAACTGCTACTGTAAACGAACGCATCAATATAGAAGAACACAATTTGATGAGCCAAGTGGGATTTGTGTACTAGTCATTACCACCACGTATCATCAAGATTGGGTGAAAAAATATTTGCTGGTATTTCGGGAACTCGTAATTTCTTGGAAGCTTGGCAACCCCTTTCAATGAAAGGGCTTTTCCACAGTCTCTTCTTAGGGTTTTTTAAGAGGAAAGAAACCATAGAGAAAAAACTGAGAACTAATTTTTTTTGTCAAGTTTTAAAGAGCTACTACAAACCATGTTGCATTTAGAGTTCCAAATTCATCTATCTATATAAGAGAGAACAGAGAGAAACCTAAATATAAAAACTGCTACTGTAGACGAACGCTTCAACCTAGAAGAACAGAATTTGTTGAGCCAAGTGGGATTTGTGTACTTGTCATTACCACCACATATCATCAAGATTGGGTGAAAAAATATTTGCTGGTATTGCGGAATCTCGTAATTTCTTTGAAGCTTGGCAACCCCTTTCAATGAAAGTGCTTTTCCACAGTCTCTGCTTAGGGCTACTTGAAGAGGAAACAAACAATAGAGACAATACTGAGAACTAATTTTTTTTTGTCAAGTTTTAAAGAGCTACTACAAACCATGTTGGATTTAGAATTCCAAATTCATCTATCTATATAGGAGAGAACAGAGGGAAACGTAAATATAAAAACTGCTACTGTAGACGAACGCTTCAACCTAGAAGAACAAAATTATGTGAGCCAAGTGGGATTTGTGTACTGATCATTAACACCAATTATCGTCAAGATTGGGTGAAAAAGTATTTGCTGGTATTTCGGAAACTCGTTATTTCTTAGAAGCTTGGCAACCCCTCTCAATCAAAGTGCTTTTCCAAAGTCTGTGCCTAGTGCTACTTGAAGAGGAAACAAACCATAGAGACAAAACTGAGAACTCCTTTATTTTGTCAAGTTTCAATGTGCTACTACAAACCATGTTGGATTTAGAGTTCCAAATTTCTTTATCTATATAGGAGAGAACAGAGGGAAACCTAAAAATATAAACTGCTACTGTAAACGAACGCTTCAAACTAGAAGAACAAAATTTGGTGAGCCAAGTGGGATTTGTGTACTGATCATTAACACCAATTATCATCAAGATTGGGTGAAAAAATATTTGCTGGTATTTCGGAAACTCTTTATTTCTTAGAAGCTTGGCAAACCCTCTCAATGAAAGTGCTTTTAAACATTCTGTGCCTAGGGCTACTTGAAGAGGAAACAAACTATAGAGACAAAACTGAGAACTCCTTTATTTTGTCAAGTTTCAAAGAGCTACTACAAACCATGTTGGATTTAGAGTTCCAAATTCATCTATATATATAAGAGAGAACAGAGTGAAACCTACATATAAAAACTGCTACTGTAGACGAACGCTTCAACCTAGAAGAACAAAATTTGGTGAGCCAAGTGGGATTTGTGTACTGATCATTACTCCCAAGTATCATGAAGATTGGTTGAAAAAATATTTGATGGTATTTCAGAAACTCATAATTTCTTGGAAGCTTGGCAATCCCTCTCAATGAAAGTGCTTTTCCACAATCTAGCTCAGGGCTACTTGAAGAGGAAACAAACCACAGAGACAAAACCGAGAACTCCTTTATTTTGTCAAGTTTCAAAGAGCTACTACAAACCATGTTGGATTTAGAGTTCCAAATTCATCTATCTTTATAGCAGAGAATCGAGTGAAACGTAAATATTAAAACTGATACTGTAGACGAACGATTCAACCTAGAAGAACAAAATATGGTGAGCCAAGTGGGATTTGTGTACCGATCATTACCACCACGTATCATAAACATTGGGTGAAAAAATATTTGCTGGTATTTCGGAAACTCGTAATTTCTTGGAAGCTCGGCAACCCCTTTCAATGAAAGTGCTTTTCAACATTCTCTGCTTAGGGCTACATGAAGCGGAAACAAATCATAGAGACAAAACTGAGAACTCCTTTACTTTGTCAAGATTCAAAGAGCTACTATAAACCATATTGGATTTAGAATTCCAAATTCATCTATCTATATAGGAGAGACAGAGTGAAACCTAAATATAAAAACGGCTACTGTAGATGAAGGCTTAAACCTAGAAGAACAAAATTTGGTGAGCCAAGTGGGATTTGTGTACAGATCATTAAAAACAAGTGTCATCAAGATTGCGTGAAAAAATATTTGCTGGTATTTCGGAAACACGTTATTTCTTAGAAGTTGGCAACCCCTCTCAATGAAAGTGCTTTTCCACCGTCTGTGCCTAGGGCTACTTGAAGAGGAAACAAACCATAGAGACAAAACTGAGAACTCCTTTATTTTGTCAAGTTTCAAAGAGCTACTACAAACCATGTTGAATTTAGAGTTCCAAATTCATCTATCTATATAGGAAGAACAGAGTAAAACGTAAAAATAAAAAATGCTACTGTAGACGAATGCTTCAACCTAGAAGAACAAAGTTTGGTGAGCCAAGTGGGATTTGTGTACTTGTCCTTACCACCAAGTATCATAAAGATTGGGTGAAAAAATATTTGCTAGTATTTCGGAAACTCGTTATTTCTTAGAAGCTTGGCAACCCTTCTCAATGAAAGTGCTTTTCCACAGTCTGTGCCTAGGGCTACTGGAAGAGGAAACAAACCATAGAGACAAAACTGAGAACTAATTTATTTTGTCAAGTTTCAAAGAGCTAGTAAAAACCATGTTGGATTTAGAGTTCCAAATTCATCTATCTATATTGGAGAGAACAGATTGAAACCGAAATATAAAAATTGCTACTGTAGACGAACGCTTCAACCTAGAAGACCAAAATTTGGTGAGCCAAGTGGGATTTGTGTACTGATCATCACAAAAAAGTATCATCAAGATTGGGTGAAAAAAATATTTGCTGGTATTTCGGAAACTCGTTATTTCTTAGAAGCTTGGCAACCCCTCTCAATGAAAGTGGTTTTCCACAGTCTGTGCCTAGGGCTACTTGAAGAGGAAACAAACCATAGAGACAAAACTGAGAACTCCATTAGTTTGTCAAGTTTCAAAGAGCTACTACAAACCATGTTGGATTTAGAGTTCCAAATTCATCTATCTATATAGCAGAGAACAGAGTGAAACCTAAATATAAAAACTGCTACTGTAGACGAACGCTTCAACATAGAAGAAGAAAATTTGGTGAGCCAAGTGGGATTTGTGTACTTGTCATTACCACCAAATATCATCATTGGATGAAAAAAAATTTGCTGGTATTTCGGAAACTCGTTATTTCTTAGAAGCTTGGCAACCCCCCTCAATGAAAGTGCTTTTCCACAGTCTGTGCCTAGGGCTACTTGAAGAGGAAACAAACCATAGAGACAAAACTGAGAACTCCTTTATTTTGTCAAGTTTCGACAAGCCACTACAAACCATGATTGATTTAGAGTTCCAAATTCATCTATCTATATAGCAGAGAACAGAGTGAAACCTAAATATAAAAACTGCTGCTGTAGACGAACGTTTCAACCTAGAAGAACAAAATTTGGTGAGCCAAGTGTGATTTGTGTACTGATCATTACCACCAAGTATCATCAAGATTGGTTGAAAAAATATTTGATGGTATTTCAGAAACTCATAATTTCTTGGAAGCTTGGCAACCCCTCTCTATGAAAGTGCTTTTCCACAATCTCTGCTTAAGGCTACTTGAAGCGGAAACAAATCAGAGAGACAAAACTGAGAACTCCTTTATTTTGTCAAGTTTCAAAGAGCTACAACAAACCATGTTCGATTTAGAGTTCCAAATTCATCTATCTATATAGGAGAGACAGAGTGAAACCTAAATATAAAAAATGCTACTGTAGAAGAACGCTTAAACCTAGAAGAACAAAATTTGGTGAGCCAAGTGGGATTTGTGTACAGATCATTAAAACCAAGTGTCATCAAGATTGCGTGAAAAAATATTTGCTGGAATTTCGGAAACAGGTTATTTCTTAGAAGCTTGGCAACCCCTCTCAATGAAAGTGCTTTTCCACAGTCTCTGCTTAGGGCTACTTGAAGCTGATACAAATCATAGTGACAAAACTGAGAACTCCTTTATTTTGTCAAGTTTCAAAGAGCTACTGCAAACCATGTTGGATTTAGAGTTCCAAATATATCTATCTATATAGGAGAGAACAGAGTGAAACCTAAATATAAAAACTGCTAAGGTAGACGAATGCTTCAACCTAGAAGAACAAAATTTGGTGAGCCAAGTGGGATTTGAGTACTGATCATTACCACCAAGTATTATCAACATTGGGTGAAAAAATATTTGCTGGTATTTCGGAAACTCATTATTTCTTAGAAGCTTGGCAACCCCTCTCAATGAAAGTGCTTTTCCACCGTCGGTGCCTAGGGCTAATTGAAGAGGAAACAAGCAATAGAGACAAAATTGAGAACTCCTTTCTTTTGTCAAGTTTCAAATAGCTACTACAAACCATGATATATTTAGAGTTCCAAATTCATCTATCTATATAGCAGAGAACAGAGTGAAACCTAAATATAAAAACTGCTACTGTAGACGAAAGCTTCAACCTAGAAGAACAAAATTTGGTGAGCCAAGTGTGATTTGTGTACTGATCATTTCCACCAAGTATCATCAAGATTGGGTGAAAAAATATTTGATGGTATTTCGGAAACTCGTAATTTCTTGGAAGCTTGGCAACCCCTCTCAAAGAAAGTGCTTTTCCACAGTCTAGCTTAGGGCTATTTGAAGGGGATACAAAACATAGAGACAAAACTGACAACTCCATTATTTTGTCTAGTTTCAAAGAGCTACTACAAACCATGTTTGATTTAGTGTTCCAAATTCATCTATCTATATAGGACAGAACAGAGTGAAACCTAAAAATAAAAACTGCTACTGAAAAAGAACGCATCAACCTAGAAGAACAAAGCTTGGTGAGTCAAGTGGGATTTGTGTACTGATCATTAGCACCAAGTATCATCAAGATTGGGTGAAAAAATATTTGCTGATATTTCGGAAACTCTAATTTCTTGGAAGCTTGGCAACGCCTCTCAATGAAAGTGCTTTTCCACAGTCTGTGCCTAGGGCTACTTGAAGAGGAAACAAACCATAGAGACAAAACTGAGAACTCCTTTATTTTGTCAAGTTTCAAAGAGCTACTACCATCCATGTTGGATTTAGAGTTCCAAATTAATCTATCCATATAGAAGAGAACAAATTAAAACCTAAATGTAAAAATTGCTACTGTAGACTAACGCTTCAACCTAGAAGAACAAAATTTAGTGAGCCAAGTGGGATTTGTGTACTGATCATCACCACCAAGTATCAACAAGATTGGATGAATAAATATTTGCTGGTATTTCGGAAACTCGTTATTTCTTAGAAGCTTGGCAACTCCTCTCAATGAAAGTGCTTTTCCACAATCTGTGCCTAGGGCTACTTGAAGAGGAAACAAACCATAGAGACAAAACCGAGAACTCCTTTTTTTTGTCAAGTTTCAAAGAGCTACTACAAACCATGTTGGATTTAGAGTTCCAAATTCATCTATCTTTATAGCAGAGAATAGAGTGAAACGTAAATATTAAAACTGCTACTGTAGACGAAAGATTCAACCTAGAAGAACAAAATATGGTGAGCCAAGTGGGATTTGTGTACCGATCATTACCACCACGTATCATAAACATTGGGTGAAAAAATATTTGCTGGTATTTCGGAAACTCGTAATTTCTTGGAATCTCGGCAACCCCTTTCAATGAAAGTGATTTTCCACATTCTCTGCTTAGGGCTACATGAAGCGGAAACAAATCATAGAGACAAAACTAGAACTCCTTTACTTTGTCAAGTTTCAAAGAGCTACTATAAACCATATTGGATTTAGAATTCCAAATTCATCTATCTATATAGGAGAGACAGAGTGAAACCTAAATATAAAAACGGCTACTGTAGATGAACGCTTAAACCTAGAAGAACAAAATTTGGTGAGCCAAGTGGGATTTGTGTACTTGTCATTACCACCAAATATCATCATTGGATGAAAAAATATTTGCTGGTATTTCGGAAACTCGTTATTTCTTAGAAGCTTGTCAACCCCTCTCAATGAAAATGCTTTTCCACAGTCTGTGCCTAGGGCTACTTGAAGAGGAAACAAACCATAGAGACAAAACTGAGAACTCCTTTATTTTGTCAAGTTTCGAAGAGCCACTACAAACCATGATGGATTTAGAATTCCAAATTCATCTATCTATATAGCAGAGAACAGAGTGAAAAATAAATATAAAAACTGCTACTGTAGACGAATGCTTCAACCTAGAAGAACAAAACTTCGTGAGCCAAGTGTGATTTGTGTACTGATCATTACGACCAAGTATCATCAAGATTGGGTGAAAAAATATTTGCTGGTATTTCGGAAACTCGTAATTTCTTGGAAGCTTGGCAACCCCTCTCAATGAAAGTGCTTTTCCACAGTCTCTGCTTAAGGCTACTTGAAGCGGAAACAAATCATAGAGACAAAACTGAGAACTCCTTTATTTTGTCAAGTTTAAAAGAGCTACAACAAACCATGTTCGATTCAGTGTTCCAAATTCATCTATCTTTATAGCAGAGAATAGAGTGAAACCTAAATATAAAAACTGCTACTGTAGACGAACGCTTCAACCTAGAAGAACAAAATATGGTGAGCCAAGTGGGATTCGTGTACTGATCATCACCACCAAGTATTATCAAGATTGGGTGAAAATATATTTGCTTGTAATTCGGAAACTCGTTATTTCTTAGAAACTTGGCAACCCCTCTCAATGAAAGTGGTTTTCCACAGTCTGTGCCTATGGCTACTCGAAGAGGAAACAAACCATAGAGACAAAACTGTGAACTCCATTATTATGTCAACTTTCAAAGAGCTACAACAAACCATGTTGGATTTAGAGTTCCAAATCCATCTATCTATATAGCAGAGAACAGAGTGAAACCTAAATATGAAAACTGCTATTGTAGTCGAACACTTCAACCTAGAAGAACAAAATTTGGTGAGCCAAGTGGGATTTGTGTACCGATCATTACCACCACGTATCGTCAACATTGGGAGACAAAATATTTGCTGGTATTTCGGAAACTCCTGATTTCTTGGAAACTTGGCAACCCCTTTCAATGAAAGTGCTTTTCCACAGTCTCTGCTTAGTGCTACATGAAGCTGAAACAAATCATAGAGACAAAACTGAGAACTCCTTTACTTTGTCAAGATTCACAGAGCTACTACAAACCATGTTGGTTTTCGAGTTCCAAATTCATCTATCTTTATAGCAGAGAATATAGTGAAACCTAAATATAAAAACTGCTACTCTAGACGAACGCTTCAAACTAGAAGAACAAAATATGGTGAGCCAAGTGAGATTTGTGTACTGATCATTACCACCACGTATCATAAACATTGGGTGAAAAAATATTTGCTGGTATTTCGGAAACTCGTAATTTCTTGGAAGCTCGGCAACCCCTTTCAATGAAAGTGCTTTTCCACAGTCTCTGCGTAGGGCTACATGAAGCGGAAACAAATCATAGAGACAAAACTGAGAACTCCTTTACTTTGTCAAGTTTCAAAGATCTACTACAAACAATATTGGATTTAGAATTCCAAATTCATCTATCTATATAAGAGAGACAGAGTGAAACCTAAATATAAAAACTGCTACTGTAGACGAACGCTAAAACCTAGAAGAACAAAATTTGGTGAGCCAAGTGGGATTTGTGTACCGTTCATTACCACCACGTATCATCAACATTGGGAGACAAAATATTTGCTGGTATTTCGGAAACTCTTGATTTCTTGGAAGCTTGGCAACCCCTTTCAATGAAAGTGCTTTTCCACAGTCTCTGCTTAGTGCTACATGAAGCTGAAACAAATCACAGAGACAAAACTGAGAACTCCTTTACTTTGTCAAGTTTCAAAGAGCTACTACAAACCATATTGGATTTAGAATTCCAAATTCATCTATCTATATAAGAGAGACAGAGTGAAACCTAAATATAAATACTGCTACTGTAGACAAACGCTTAAACCTAGAAGAACAAAATTTGGTGAGCCAAGTGGGATTTGTGTACAGATCATTACCACCAAGTGTCATCAAGATTGCGTGAAAAAATATTTGCTGGTATTTCGGAAACTCGTTATTTCTTAGAAGCTTGGCAACCCCTCTAAATGAAAGTGCTTTTCCACCGTCTGTGCCTATTGCTACTTGAAGAGGAAACAAAAAATAGAGACAAAACTAAAAACTCCTTTATTTTGTCAAGTTTCAAAGAGCTACTACAAATCATATTGGATTTAGAGTTCCAAATTCATCTATCTATATAGCAGAGAACAGAGTGAAACCTAAATATCAAAACTGCTACTGTAGTCGAACGCTTCAACCTAGAAAAACAAAATTTGGTGAGCCAAGTGGGATTTGTGTACCGATCATTACCACCACGTATCATCAACATTGGGAGACAAAATATTTGCTGGTATTTCGGAAACTCATGATTTCTTGGAAGCTTGGCAACCCCTTTCAATGAAAGTGCTTTTCCACAGTCTCTGCTTAGTGCTACATGAAGCTCAAACAAATAATAGAGACAAAACTGAGAACTCCTATACTTTGTCAAGTTTCACAGAGCTACTACAAACCATGTTGGATTTAGTGTTCCAAATTCATCTATCTATATAGGAGAGAACAGAGTAAAACGTAAAAATAAAAACTGCTACTGTAGACGAATGTTTCAACCTAGAAGAACAAAGTTTGGTGAGCCAAGTGGGATTTGTGTACTTGTCCTTACCTCCAAGTATCATAAAGATTGGGTGAAAAAATATTTGCTGGTATTTCGGAAACACGTTATTTCTTAGAAACTTGGCAACCCCTCTCAATGAAAGTGCTTTTCCACAGTCTGTGCCTAGGGCTACTTGAAGAGGAAACAAACCATAGAGACAAAACTGAGAACTCCTTTATTTTGTCAAGTTTCAAAGAGCTACTACAAACCATGTTGGATTTAGAGTTCCAAATTCATCTATCTATATTGGAGAGAACAGATTGAAACCGAAATATAAAAATTGCGAACGCTTCAACCTAGAAGAACAAAATTTGGTGAGCCAAGTGGAATTTGTTTACTGATCATCACCAAAAAGTATCATCAAGATTGGGTGAAAAAATATTTGCTGGTATTTCGGAAACTCGTTATTTCTTAGAAGCTTGGCAACCCCTCTCAATGAAAGTGGTTTTCCACAGTCTGTGCCGAATGCTACTTGAAGAGGAAACAAACCATAGAGACAAAACTGAGAACTCCATTATTTTGTCAAGTTTCAAAGAGCTACTACAAACCATATTGGATTTAGAGTTCCAAATTCATCTATATATATAGCAGAGAGCAGAGTGAAACCTAAATATAAAACTGCTACTGTAGACGAACGCTTCAACCTAGAAGAACAAAATTTGGTGAGCCAAGTGGGATTTCTGTGCAGATCATTACCACCAAGTATCATCAAGATTGGGTGAAAAAATATTTGCTGGTATTTCGGAAACCCGTAATTTCTTGGAAGATGACAACCCCTCTCAATGAAAGTGATTTTCCACAGTCTCTGATTAAGGCTACTTGAAGTGGAAACCAATCATAGAGACAAAACTGAGAACTCCTTTATTTTGTCAAGTTTCAAAGAGCTACAACAAACCATGTTCGATTTAGAGTTCCAAATTCATCTATCAATATAGGAGAGAACAGAGTGAAACCTAAAAATAAAAACTGCTACTGAAAACGAACGCATCAACCTAGAAGAACACAATTTGGTGAGTCAAGTGGGATTTGTGTACTAATCATTACCACCAAGTATCATCAAGATTGGGTGAAAAAATATTTGCTGGTATTTCGGAAACTCGTAATTCCTTGGAAGCTTGGCAACCCCTCTCAATGAAAGTGCTATTCCACAGTCTGTGCCTAGGGCTACTTGAAGAGGAAACAAATAATAGAGACAAAACTGAGAACTCCTTTATTTTGTCAAGTTTCAAAGAACTACTACAAACCATGTTGGATTTAGAGTTCCAAATTCGTCTATCTATATAGGAGAGAACATAGTGAAACCTAAATATAAAAACTGCTACTGTAGCCGAACACTTCAACCTAGAAGAACAAAATTTGGTGAGCCAAGTGGGATTTGTGGACTTGTCATTAACACCACGTATCATCAGGATTGGGTGAGAAAATATTTGCTGGTATTTCAGAAACTCGTTATTTCTTAGAAGCTTGGCAACCCCTCTCAATGAAAGTGCTTTTCCACAGTCTGTACCTAGGGCTAGTTGAATAGGAAACAAATCAAAGAGACAAAACTGAGAACTACTATATTTGTCTTATTTCAAAGTGCTACTGCAAACCATGTTGGATTTAGAGTTCCAAATTCGTCTATCAATATAGGAGAGAACAGAGTGAAACCTAAATATAAAAACTACTACTGTAGACGAACGCTTCAACCTAGAAGAACAAAATTTGGTGAGCCAAGTGGGATTTGTGTATTTGTCATTACCACCACGTACCATCAAGATTGGGTGAAAAAATATTTGCTGGTATTTCGGAAACTCTTTATTTCTTAGAACCTTGGCAACACCTCTCAATGAAAGTGCTTTTCCACAGTCTTTGCCTAGTCTACTTGAAGAGAAAACAAACCTTAGAGACAAAATTTAGAAATCCTTTATTTTGTCAAGTTTCAAAGAGCTACTACAAGCCATGTTGGATTTAGAGTTCCAAATTCATCTATCTATAGGAGAGAACAGAGAGAAACCTAAATATAAAAACTGCTACTGTAGACGAACGCTTCAACCTAGAAGAACAAAATTTGGTGAGCCACGTGAGATTTTTGTAGTGATCATTACCACCAAGTATCATCAAGATTGGGTGAAAATATATTTGCTGGTATTTCGGAAAATCGTAATTTCTTGGAAGCTTTCAACCTCCTTCAATGAAAGTGCTTTTTCACAGTCTGTGATTAGGGCTACTTGAAGAGGAAACAAACCATAGAGACAAAACTGAGAACTCCTTTATTTTGTCAAGTTTCAAAGAGCTACTGCAAACCATGTTGGATTTAGAGTTCCAAATTCATCTATCTTTATAGGAGAGAACAGAGTGAAACCTAAAAATAAAAACTGCTACTGTAAAAGAACGCTTCATCCTAGAAGAACAAAATTTGGTGAGCCAAGTGGGAATTGTGTACTGATCATTACCACCAAGTATCAGCAAGATTGGGTGAAAGAATATTTGCTGGTATTTTGGAAAATCGTTATTTCTTAGAAGCTTGGCAACCCCTCTCAATAAAAGGGCTTTTCCCCCGTATGTGCCTAGGGCTACTTGAAGAGTAAACAAATCATAGAGACAAAACTGAGAACTCCTTTATTTTGTCAAGTATCAAAGAGCTACTACACACCATGTTTGATTTATAGTTCCAAATTCATCTATCTATATAGGAGAGAACAGAGGGAAACCTAAATATATAAACTTCTACTGTAAACCAACGCTTCTACCTAGAAGAACAAAATTTGGTGAGTCAAGAGTGATTTGTGTAACGATCCTTACCACCAAGTATCATCAAGATTGGGTGAAAAAATATTTGCTGCTTTTTCGGAAACTCGTTATTTCTTAAAAGCTTGGAAACACCCTCAAGGAAAGTGCTTTTCCACAGTCTGTGCCTAGGGCTACTTGAAGAGGAAACAAACCATAGAGACAAAACTGAGAACTCCTTTATTGTGAAGTTTCACAGAGCTACTACAAACCATGTTGGATTAGGGTTCCAAATTCATCTATCTATATAGGAGAGAACAGAGTGAAACCTAAAAATAAAAACTGCTACTGTAAACGAACGTTTCAACCTAGAAGAACAAAATTTGGTGAGCCAAGTGGGATTTGTGGACTTGTCATTACCACCAAGTATCATCAAGATTCAGTGAAAAAATATTTGCTGGTATTTCGGAAACTCGTAGTTTCTTAGAAGCTTGGCTACCCCACTCAGTGAAAGTTCTTTTCCACAGTCTCTGCTTAGGGCTACTTGAAGAGGAAACAAAACATAGAGACAAAACTGAGAACTCCTTTATCTTGTCAAGTTTCAAAGAGCTACTACAAACCAGGTTGGATTTAGTGTTCCAAATTCATCTATCTATATTGGAGAGAACAGAGTGAAACCTAAATATAAAAACTGCTACTGTAAACGAACGCTTTTACCTAGAAGAACAAAATTTGGTGAGCCACTTGGGTTTGTGTACTGATCATTACCACCAAGTATCATCAAGGTTTGGTGAAAAAATATTTTCTGGTATTTCGGAAACGCGTAATTTCTTGGAAGCTTGGCAACCCCTCTCAATAAAAGTGCTTTTCCACAGTCTCTCCGTAGGGCTACTTGAAGCGGAAACAAATCATAGAGACAAAACTGAGAACTCCTTTACATTGTCAAGTTTCAAAGAGCTACTACAAACCATGTTGGATTTAGAGTTCCAAATTCATCTATCTATATAGGAGAGAACAGAGGGAAAACTAATTATAAAAACTTCTACTGTAGACAAACGCTTCAACCTAGAAGAACAAAATTTGGTGAGGCAAGTGGGATTTGTGTACTTGTCATTACCACAACGTATCATCAACATTTGGTGAAAAAATATTTGCTGCTACTTCGGAAACTCGTTTTTTCTTGGAAGCTTGGCAACCCTTTGCAATGAAAGGGATTTCCCGCAGTCTCTGCTTAGGGCTACATGAAGCAGAAACAAATCATAGAGACAAAACTGAGAACTCATTTATTTTTCAAGTTTCAAAGAGCTACTGCAAACTATTTTGGATTTACAGTTCCAAATTCATCTATCTATATAGGAGAGAACAGAGTGAAACCTAAATATAAAAACTGCTACAGTAGACGAACACTTCAACCTAGAAGAACAAAATTTGGTGAGCCAAGTGGGATTTGTGGACTCATCATTACCACGAAATATCATCAACATTGGGTGAAAAAATATTTGCTGGTATTTCGAATACTCATTATTTCTTAGAAGCTTGGCAACCCCTCTAAATGAAAGTGCTTTTCCACCGTCTCTGCCTAGGGCTACTTGAAGACGAAACAAACCATAGAGACAAAACTGAGAACTCCTTTATTTTGTCAAGTTTCAACGAGTTACTACAAACCATATTGTATTTAGAGTTCCAAATTAATCTGTCTCTATTGAAGAGAACAGAGTGAAACCTAAATGTAAAAACTGCTACAGTAGTCGAACGCTTCAACCTAGAAGAACAAAATTTGGTGAGCCAAGTGGGATTTGTGTACTGATCATTACCACCAAGTATCATCAACATTGGGTAAAACAATATTTGCTGCTATTTCGGAAACTCGTTATTTCTTAGAAGCTTGGCAAACCCTCTCAATGAAAGTGCTTTTCCACAGTCTGTGCCTAGGACTACTTGAAGAGAAAACAAAACATAGAGACAAAACTGAGAACTACCTTATTTTGTCAAGTTTCAAAGAGCTACTGCAAACCATGTTGGATTTAGAGTTCCAAATTCATCTATCTCTATAAAAGATAACAGAGTGAAACCTAAAAATAAAAACCTCTACTGTAAAGGAACGCTTCAACCTAGAAGAACAAAATTTGGTGAGCCAAGTGGGATTTGTGTACTGATCATTACCACCAAGTATCATCAAGATTCGGTGAAAAAATATTTGATGGTATTTCGGAAACTCGTTATTTCTTAGAAGCTTGGCAACCCCTCTCAATGAAAGTGCTTTTCCACAGTCTGTGCCTAGGACTATTTGAAGAGAAAACAAAACATTGAGACAAAACTGAGAACTACTTTATTTTGTCAAGTTTCAAAGAGCTACTGCAAACCATGTTGGATTAGAGTTCCAAATTCATCTATCTATATAGCAGAGAACAGAGTGAAAGCTAAATATAAAAACTGCTACTGTAGACGAACACTTCAACATAACAGAACAAAATTTGGTGAGCCAAGTGGGATTTGTGTACTTGTCCTTACCACCAAGTATCATCGGATTCGGTGAAAAAATATTTGCTGGTATTTTGGAAACTCGTAATTTTTTGGAAGCCTGGCCACCTCTCTCAATGAAAGTGCTTTTCCACAGTCTCTGCATAGGGCTACTTGAAGCGGAAAAAAATCATAGAGACAAAACTGAGAACTCCTTTATTTTGGCAAGTTTCAAAGAGCTACTACAAACCATGTTGGATTTAGAATTCCAAATTCATCTATCTATATAGGAGAGAACAGAGTGAAACCTAAAAATAAAAACTGCTACTGTAGACGAATTCTTCAACCTAGAAGAACAAAATTTGGTGAGCGTTCTGGGATTTGTGTACTTGTCCTTACCACCAAGTATCATCAAGATTGGGTGAAAAAACATTTGCTGGTATTTCAGAAACTCGTTATTTCTTAGAAGATTGGCAACGCCTCTCAATGAAAATGAATTTCCACAATCTGTGCCTAGGTCTACCTGAAGAGGAAACAAAACATAGAGACAAAACTGAGAACTACTTTATTTTGTCAAGTTTCTTAGAGCAACTGCAAAGCATGTTGGATTTAGAGTTCCAAATTCATCTATCTATATAGGAGAGAACAGAGGGAAATCTAAATATAAAAACTGCTACAGTAGACGAACGCTTCAACCTACAAGAACAAAATTTGGTGAGCCAAGTGGGATTTGTGTACTGATCATTACCCCCAATTATCATCAACATTGGGTGAAAAAATATTTGCTGGTATTTCGGAAACTCGTTATTTCTTAGAATCTTGGCAGACCCTCTCAATGAAAGTGCTTTTCCACCATCTGTGCCTAGGGCTACTTGAAGAGGAATCAAACCATAGAGACAAAACTGAGAACTCCTTTATTTTGTCAAGTTTCAAAGAGCTACTACAAACCATATTGGATTTAGAGTTCCGAATTCATCTTTCTATATAGGAGAGAACAGAGTGAAACCTAATATAAATCTGCTACTGTAGACGAACGCTCAACCTAGAATAACAAAATTTGGTGAGCCAAGTGGGATTTGTGTACTGATCATTACCAAAAAGTATCATAAAGATTCGGTGAAAAAATATTTGCTGGTATTTCGGAAACTCGTTATTTCTTAGAAGCTTGGCAACCCTCTCAATGAAAGTGCTTTTCCACAGTCTGTGCCTAGGACTACATGAAGAGGAAACAAAACATAGAGACAAAACTGAGAACTACGTTATTTTCTCAAGTTTCAAAGAGCTACTGCAAACCATGTTGGATTTAGAGTTCAAAATTCCTCTATCTATATAGGAGAGAACAGAGGGAAACCTAAATATAAAAACTGCTACAGTAGACGAACGCTTCAACCTAGAAGAACAAAATTTGCTGAGCCAAGTTGGATTTGTGTACCGATCATTACCACCACGTATCATCAACTTGGGTAAAAAAATATTTGCTAGTATTTCTGAAACTCGTAATTTCTTGGAAGCTTGGCAACCCCTTTCAATGAAAGTGCTTTTCCACAGTCTCTGCTTAGGGCTACATGAAGCGGAAACACATCATAGAGAAAAAACTGAGAACTCCTTTACTTTGTCAAGTTTCAAAGAGCTACTACAAACCATATTGGATTTAGAGTTCCAAAATCATCTATCTACATAGGAGAGAACAGAGTGAAACCTAAATATAAAAACTGCTACTGTAGACGAACGCTCCAACCTAGAAGAACGAAATTTGGTGAGCCAAGTGGGATTTGTGTACTGATCATTACCACCAAGTGTCATCAAGATTGCCTGAAAAAATATTTGCTGGTATTTCGGAAACTCGTTATTTCTTAGAAGCTTGGCATTCCCACACAATGAAAGTGCTTTTCCACAGTCTGTTCCTAGGGGTACTTGAAGAGGAAACAAACCATAGAGACAAAACTGAGAACTCCTTTATTTTGTCAAGTTTCAAAGAGCTACTACAAACCATGTTGGATTTAGAGTTCCAAATTCATCTATCTATATAGCAGAGAACAGAGTGAAACCTAAAAATAAAAACTGCTACTCTAAACGAACGCTTCAACCTAGAAGAACAAAACGTGGTGAGACAAGTGTGATTTGTGTACTGATTCAATACCACCAAGGATCATCAAGATTCGGAAAAAAAATATTTGCTGGAATTTCGGAAACTCGTTATTGCTTAGAAGCTTGGCAACCCCTCTCAATGAAAGTGCTTTTCCACAGTCTGTGCCTAGGTCAAGTTGAAGAGGAAACAAAACATAGAGACAAAACTGAGAACTACTTTATTTTGGCAAGTTTCAAAGAGCTACTGCAAACCATGTTGGATTTAGAGTTCCAAATTCATCTATCTATATAGGAGAGAACAGAGGGAAACCTAAATATAAAAACTGCTACACTAGACGAACGCTTCAACCTACAAGAACAAAATTTGGTGAGAGAAGTGGGATTTGTGTACTGATCATTACCACCAAGTATCATCAACATTGGGTGAAAAAATATTTGCTGGTATTTCAGAAACTTGTTATTTTTTAGAAGCTTGGCAAACCCTCTCAATGAAAGTTCTTTTCCACCGTCTGTGCCTAGGGCTACTTCAAGAGAAAACAAACCATAGAGACAAACCTGAGAACTCCTTTATTTTGTCAAGTTTCAAAGAGCTACTACAAACCATGTTGGATTTAGAGTTCCAAATTCATCTATCTATATAGCAGAGAATAGAGTGAAACCTAAATATAAAAACTGCTACTCTAAACGAACGCTTCAACCTAGAAGAACTATATTTGGTGAGCCAAGTGGGATTTGCGTACCGATCATTACCACCAAGTATCATCAAGATTGGGTGAATAAATATTTGCCGGTATTTCGGAAACTCGTAATTTCGTGGAAGCTTGGTAACCCCTCTCAACGAAAGTGCTTTTCCACAGTCTCTGCTTAAGGCTACTTGAAGCGGAAACAAATCATAGAGACACAACTGAGCACTCCTTTATTTTGTCAAGTTTCAAAGAGCTACTACAAACCATATTGGATTTAGAGTTCCAAATTCATCTGTCTATGTAGGAGAGAACAGAGTGAAACCTAAATATAAAAACTGCTACTGTAGACGAATGCTTCAACCTAGAAGAAAAAAATTTGGTGAGCCAAGTGGGATTTGTGTACTGATCATTACCAATAAGTATCATAAAGATTCGGTGAAAAAATATTTCCTGGTATTTCGGAAACTCGTTATTTCTTAGAAGCTTGGCAACCCCTCTCAATGAAAGTGCTTTTCCACAGTCTGTGCCTAGGACTACTTGAAGACAAAACAAACCATAGAGACAAAACTGAGAACTACGTTATTTTCTCATGTTTCAAAGAGCTACTGCAAAACATGTTGGATTTAGAGTTCCAAATTCATCTATCTATATAGGAGAGAACAGAGGAAAACCTAAAAATAAAAACTGCAACAGTAGACGAACAATTCAACCTAGAAGAACAAAATTTGGTGAGCCAAGTGGGATTTGTGTACTGATCATTTCCACCAAGTATCATCAACATTGGGTGATAAAATATTTGCTGGTATTTCGGAAACTCGTTATTTCTTAGAAGCTTGGCAACCCATCTCAATGAAAGTGCTTTACCACCGTCTGTGCCTAGGGCTACTTCAAGAGGAAACAAACCATAGAGACAAAACTGAGAACTCTTTTATTTTGTCAAGTTTCAAAGAGCTACTGCAAACCATGTTGGATTTAGAGTTCCAAATTCATCTATCTATATAGCAGAGAATAGAGTGAAACCTAAATATAAAAACTGCTACAGCAAACGAACGCTTCAACCTAGAAGAACAAAATTTGGTGAGCCAAGTGGGATTTGTGTACCGATCATTACCACCACGAATCATCAAGATACAGTGAAAAAATATTTGCTGGTATTTCGGAAACTAATTATTTCTTAGAAGCTTGGCTATCCCTCTCAATGAAAGGGCCTTTCCACAGTTAGTGCCTAGGACTACTTGAAGAGGAAACAAAACATGGAGACAAAACTTAGAACTCCTTTACTTTGTCAAGTTTCAAAGAGCTACTACAAAGCATATTGGATTTTGAGTTCCAAATTCATCTATCTATATAGGAGTGAACAGAGGGAAATGTAAATATAAAAACTACTACAGTGGACGAACGCTTCAACCAAGAAGAACAAAATTTGGTGATCCAAGTGGGATTTGTGTACTGATCATTACCACCAAGTATCATCAACACTGGTTGAAAAAATATTTGCTGGTATTTCGGAAACTCGTTATTTCTTAGAAGCTTGGCAAACCCTCTCAATGAAAGTGCTTTTCCACCGTCTGTGCCTAGGGCTACTTGAAGAGGAAACAAACCATAGAGACAAACCTGAGAACTCCTTTATGTTGTCAAGTTTCAAAGAGATACTACAAACCATGTTGGATTTAGAGTTCCAAATTCATCTATCTATATAGCAGAAAATAGAGTGAAACCTGAATATTAAAACTGCTACCATAGACGAACGTTTTCACCTAGAAGAACAAAATTTGGTGAGCCAAGTGGGATTTGTGTACTGATCATTACCACCAAGTATCATCAAGATGGGGTGAAAAAATATTTGCTGGTATTTCGGAAACTCATAATTTCTTGGAAGCTTGGCAACCCCTCTCAATGAAAGTGCTTTTCCACAGTCTCTGCTTAGGGTTACTTGAATCGGAAACAAAATCATAGAGACAAAACTGAGAACTCCTTTATTTTGTCAAGTTTCAAAGAGCTACTACAAACGATATTGGATTTAGAGTTCCAAATTCATCTGTCTTTATAGGGGAGAACAGAGTGAAACCTAAAAATAAAAACTGCTACTGTAAACGAACACTTCAACTTAGAAGAACAAAATTTGGTGAGCCAAGTGGGATTTGTGGACTTGTCATTACCACCACGTATCATCAAGATTGGGTGAAAAAATATTTGCTGGTATTTCGGAAACTCGTAATTTCTTGGAAGCTTGGCAATCCCTCTCAATGAAAGTGCTTTTCCACAGTCTAGCTTAGGGCTACTTGAAGTGGATACAAACCATAGAGACAAAACTGAGAACTCCTTTATTTTGTCAAGATTCAAAGAGCTACTACAAACCATGTTGGATTTAGAATTCCAAATTCTTCTGTCTATATAGCAGAGAACAGAGTGAAACATAAATATATAAACTGCTACTGTAGAGGAACGCTTCAACCTAGAAGAACAAAATTTGCTGAGCCAAGTTGGAATTGTGTACCGATCATGACCACCACGTATCATCAACATGGGTGAAAAAATATTTGCTAGTATTTCAGAAACTCGTAATTTCTTGGAAGCTTGGCAACCCCTTTCAATGAAAGTGCTTTTCCACAGTCTCTGCTAGGGCTACATGAAGCGGAAACACATCATAGAGAAAAAACTGAGAACTCCTTTACTTTGTCAAGTTTCAAAGAGCTACTACAAACCATACTGGATTTAGAGTTCCAAAATGATGTATCTACATAGGAGAGAACAGAGTGAAACCTAAATATAAAAACTGCTACTGTAGACGAACGCTCCAACCTAGAAGAACGAAATTTGGTGAGCCAAGTGGGATTTGTGTACTGATCATTACCACCAAGTGTCATCAAGATTGCCTGAAAAAATATTTGCTGGTATTTCGGAAACTCGTTATTTCTTAGAAGCTTGGCAACCCCACACAATGAAAGTGCTTTTCCAAAGTCTGTTCCGAGGGGTACTTGAAGAGGAAACAAACCATAGAGACAAAACTGAGAACTCCTTTATTTTGTCAAGTTTCAAAGAGCTACTACAAACCATGTTGGATTTAGAGTTCCAAATTCATCTATCTATATAGCAGAGAACAGAGTGAAAACTAAAAATAAAAACTGCTACTGTAAACGAACGCTTCAACCTAGAAGAACAAAACGTGGTGAGCCAAGTGGGATTTGTGTACTGATCAATACCACCAAGGATCATCAAGATTCGATGAAAAAAAATTTGCTGGAATTTCGGAAACTCGTTATTGCTTAGAAGCTTGGCAACCCCTCTCAAAGAAAGTGCTTTTCCACAGTCTGTGCCTAGGTCAAGTTGAAGAGGAAACAAAACATAGAGACAAAACTGAGAACTACTTTATTTTGTCAAGTTTCAAAGAGCTACTGCAAACCATGTTGGATTTAGAGTTCCACATTCATCTTCTATATAGGAGAGAACAGAGGGAAACCTAAATATAAAAACTGCTACACTAGACGAACGCTTCAACCTACAAGAACAAAATTTGGTGAGCCAAGTGGGATTTGTGTACTGATCATTACCACCAAGTATCATCAACATTGGGTGAAAAAATATTTGCTGGTATTTCAGAAACTTGTTATTTTTTAGAAGCTTGGCACACCCTCTCAATGAAAGTGCTTTTCCACCGTCTGTGCCTAGGGCTACTTGAAGAGGAAACAAACCATAGAGACAAAACTGAGAACTCCTTTCTTTTTTCAAGTTTCAAAGAGCTACTAAAACCATGTTGGATTTAGAGTTCCAAATTCATCTATCTATATAGCAGAGAATAGAGTGAAACCTAAATATAAAAACTGCTACTCTAAACGAACGCTTCAACCTAGAAGAACTATATTTGGTGAGCCAAGTGGGACTTGTGTACCGATCATTACCACCAAGTATCATCAAAATTGGGTGAAAAAATATTTGCTGGTATTTCGGAAACTCGTAATTTCGTGGAAGCTTGGTAACCCCTCTCAATGAAAGTGCTTTTCCACAGTCTCTGCTTAGGGCTACTTGAAGCGGAAACAAATCATAGAGACAAAACTGAGCACTTCTTTATTTTGTCAAATTTCAAAGAGCTACTACAAACCATATTGGATTTAGAGTTCCAAATTCATCTGTCTATGTAGGAGAGAACAGAGTGAAACCTAAATATAAAAACTGCTACTGTAGACGAACGCTTCAACCTAGAAGAACAAAATTTGGTGAGCCAAGTGGGATTTGTATACTGATCATTACCAATAAGTATCATAAAGATTCGGTGAAAAAATACTTGCTGGTATTTCGGAAACTCGTTATTTCTTAGAAGCTTGGAAACCCCTCTCAATGACAGTGCTTTTCCACAGTCTGTGCCTAGGACTACTTGAAGAGGAAACAAAACATAGAGACAAAACTGAGAACTACGTTATTTTCTGAAGTTTAAAAGAGCTACTGCAAACCATGTTGGATTTAGAGTTCAAAATTCCTCTATTTATATAGGAGATAACAGAGGGAAACCTAAATATAAAAACTGCTACAGTAGACGAACGCTTCAACCTAGAAGAACAAAATTTGGTGAGCCAAGTGGGATTTGTGTACTGATCATTACCACCAAGTATCATCAACATTGGGTGAAAAAATATTTTCTGGTATTTCGGAAACTCGTTATTTCTTAGAAGTTTGGGAAGCCCTCTCAATGAAAGTGCTTTTCCACCGTCTGTGCCTAGGGCTACTTGAAGAGGAAATAAACCATAGAGACAAAACTGAGAACTCCTTTATTTTGTCAAGTTTCAAAGAGCTACTACAAACCATGTTGGATTTAGAGTTCCAAATTCATCTGTCTATATAGCAGAGAATAGAGTGAAACCTAAATATATAAACTTCTACTGTAGACGAACGCTTCAACCTAGAAGAACAAAATTTGCTGAGCCAAGTTGGATTTGTGTACCGATCATTACCACCACGTATCATCAACTTGGGTAAAAAAATATTTGCTAGTATTTCAGAAACTCGTAATTTCTTGGAAGCTTGGCAACCCCTTTCAATGAAAGTGCTTTTCCACAGTCTCTGCTTAGGGCTACATGAAGCGGAAACACATCAAAGAGACAAAACTGAGAACTCCTTTATTTGTCAAGTTTCAAAGAGCTACTACAAACCATATTGGATTTAGAGTTCCAAAATCATCTATCTACATAGGAGAGAAAAGAGTGAAACCTAAATATAAAACTGCTACTGTAGACGAACGGTCCAACCTAGAAGAACGAAATTTGGTGAGCCAAGTGGGATTTGTGTACTGATCATTACCACCAAGTGTCATCAAGATTGCCTGAAAAAAATATTTGCTGGTATTTCAAAAACTCGTTATTTCTTAGAAGCTTGGCAACCCCACACAATGAAAGTGCTTTTCCACAGTCTGTTCCTAGGGGTACTTGAAGAGGAAACAAACCATAGAGACAAATCTGAGAACTCCTTTATTTTGTCAAGTTTCAATGAGCTACTATATACCATGTTGGATTTAGAGTTCCAAATTCATCTATCTATACAGCAGAGAACATAGTGAAACCTAAAATAAAAACTGCTACTGTAAACGAACGCTTCAACCTAGAAGAACAAAACGTGGTGAGCCAAGTGGGTTTTGTGTACTGATCAATACCACCAAGGATCATCAAGATTCGATGAAAAAATATTTGCTGGAATTTCGGAAACTCGTTATTGCTTAGAAGCTTGGAAACCCCTCTCAATGAAAGTGCTTTTCCACCATCTGTGCCTAGGTCAAGTTGAAGAGGAAACAAAACATAGAGACAAAACTGAGAACTACTGTATTTTGTCAAGTTTCAAAGAGCTACTGGAAACCATGTTGGATTTAGAGTTCCACATTCATCTTCTATATAGGAGAGAACAGAGGGAAACCTAAATATAAAAACTGCTACACTAGACGAACGCTTCAACCTAGAAGAACAAAATTTGGTGAGCCAAGTGGGATTTGTGTACTGATCATTACCACCAAGTTTCATCAACATTGGGTGAAAAAATATTTGCTGGTATTTCAGAAACTTGTTATTTTTTAGAAGCTTGGAACACCCTCTCAAAAGTGCTTTTCCACCGTCTGTGCCTAGGGCTACTTGAAGAGGAAACAAACCATAGAGACAAAACTGAGAACTCCTTTATTTTGTCAAGTTTCAAAGAGCTACTACAAACCATGTTGGATTTAGAGTTCCAAATTTATCTATCTATATAGCAGAGAACAGAGTGAAACCTAAAAATAAAAACTGCTACTGTAAACGAACGCTTCAACCTAGAAGAACAAAACGTGGTGAGACAAGTGGGATTTGTGTACTGATCAATACCACCAAGGATCATCAAGATTCGATGAAAAAATATTTGCTGGAATTTCGGAAACTCGTTATTGCTTAGAAGCTTGGCAACCCCTCTCAATGAAAGTGCTTTTCCACAGTCTGTGCCTAGGTCAAGTTGAAGAGGAAACAAAACATAGAGACAAAACTGAGAACTACTTTATTTTGTCAAGTTTCAAAGAGCTACTGCAAACCATGTTGGATTTAGAGTTCCACATTCATCTTCTATATAGGAGAGAACAGAGGGAAACCTAAATATAAAAACTGCTACACTGACGAACGCTTCAACCTACAAGAACAAAATTTGGTGAGCCAAGTGGGATTTGTGTACTGATCATTACCACCAAGTATCATCAACATTGGGTGAAAAAATATTTGCTGGTATTTTAGAAACTTGTTATTTTTTAGAAGCTTGGCACACCCTCTCAATGAAAGTGCTTTTCCACCGTCTGTGCCTAGGGCTACTTGAAGAGGAAACAAACCATAGAGACAAAACTGAGAACTCCTTTCTTTTTTGAAGTTTCAAAGAGCTACTAAAACCATGTTGGATTTAGAGTTCCAAATTCATCTATCTATATAGCAGAGAATAGAGTGAAACCTAAATATAAAAACTGCTACACTAAACGAACGCTTCAACCTAGAAGAACTATATTTGGTGAGCCAAGTGGGATTTGTGTACCGATCATTACCACCAAGTATCATCAAGATTGGGTGAAAAAATATTTGCTGGTATTTCGGAAACTCGTAATTTCGTGGAAGCTTGGTAACCCCTCTCAATGAAAGTGCTTTTCCACAGTCTCTGCTTAGGGCTACTTGAAGCAGAAACAAATCATAGAGACAAAACTGAGCACTCCTTTATTTTGTCAAATTTCAAAGAGCTACTACAAACCATATTGGATTTAGAGTTCCAAATTCATTTGTCTATGTAGGAGAGAACAGAGTGAAACCTAAATATAAAAACTGCTACTGTAGACGAACGCTTCAACCTAGAAGAACAAAATTTGGTGAGCCAAGTGGGATTTGTATACTGATCATTACCAATAAGTATCATAAAGATTCGGTGAAAAAATACTTGCTGGTATTTCGGAAACTCGTTATTTCTTAGAAGCTTGGAAACCCCTCTCAATGACAGTGCTTTTCCACAGTCTGTGCCTAGGACTACTTGAAGAGGAAACAAAACATAGAGACAAAACTGAGAACTACGTTATTTTCTGAAGTTTAAAAGAGCTACTGCAAACCATGTTGGATTTAGAGTTCAAAATTCCTCTATTTATATAGGAGATAACAGAGGGAAACCTAAATATAAAAACTGCTACAGTAGACGAACGCTTCAACCTAGAAGAACAAAATTTGGTGAGCCAAGTGGGATTTGTGTACTGATCATTACCACCAAGTATCATCAACATTGGGTGAAAAAATATTTTCTGGTATTTCGGAAACTCGTTATTTCTTAGAAGTTTGGGAAGCCCTCTCAATGAAAGTGCTTTTCCACCGTCTGTGCCTAGGGCTACTTGAAAAGGAAATAAACCATAGAGACAAAACTGAGAACTCCTTTATTTTGTCAAGTTTCAAAGAGCTACTACAAACCATGTTGGATTTAGAGTTCCAAATTCATCTGTCTATATAGCAGAGAATAGAGTGAAACCTAAATATATAAACTTCTACTGTAGACGAACGCTTCAACCTAGAAGAACAAAATTTGCTGAGCCAAGTTGGATTTGTGTACCGATCATTACCACCACGTATCATCAACTTGGGTAAAAAAATATTTGCTAGTATTTCAGAAACTCGTAATTTCTTGGAAGCTTGGCAACCCCTTTCAATGAAAGTGCTTTTCCACAGTCTCTGCTTAGGGCTACATGAAGCGGAAACACATCATAGAGACAAAACTGAGAACTCCTTTATTTGTCAAGTTTCAAAGAGCTACTACAAACCATATTGGATTTAGAGTTCCAAAATCATCTATCTACATAGGAGAGAAAAGAGTGAAACCTAAATATAAAAACTGCTACTGTAGACGAACGGTCCAACCTAGAAGAACGAAATTTGGTGAGCCAAGTGGGATTTGTGTACTGATCATTACCACCAAGTGTCATCAAGATTGCCTGAAAAAATATTTGCTGGTATTTCAAAAACTCGTTATTTCTTAGAAGCTTGGCAACCCCACACAATGAAAGTGCTTTTCCACAGTCTGTTCCTAGTGGTACTTGAAGAGGAAACAAACCATAGAGACAAATCTGAGAACTCCTTTATTTTGTCAAGTTTCAATGAGCTACTATATACCATGTTGGATTTAGAGTTCCAAATTCATCTATCTATATAGCAGAGAACAGAGTGAAACCTAAAAATAAAAACTGCTACTGTAAACAAACGCTTCAACCTAGAAGAACAAAACGTGGTGAGCCAAGTGGGTTTTGTGTACTGATCAATACCACCAAGGATCATCAAGATTCGATGAAAAAATATTTGCTGGAATTTCGGAAACTCGTTATTGCTTAGAAGCTTGGCAACCCCTCTCAATGAAAGTGCTTTTCCACCGTCTGTGCCTAGGTCAAGTTGAAGAGGAAACAAAACATAGAGACAAAACTGAGAACTACTGTATTTTGTCAAGTTTCAAAGAGCTACTGGAAACCATGTTGGATTTAGAGTTCCACATTCATCTTCTATATAGGAGAGAACAGAGGGAAACCTAAATATAAAAACTGCTACACTAGACGAACGCTTCAACCTAGAAGAACAAAATTTGGTGAGCCAAGTGGGATTTGTGTACTGATCATTACCACCAAGTATCATCAACATTGGGTGAAAAAATATTTGCTGGTATTTCAGAAACTTGTTATTTTTTAGAAGCTTGGAACACCCTCTCAAAAGTGCTTTTCCACCGTCTGTGCCTAGGGCTACTTGAAGAGGAAACAAACCATAGAGACAAAACTGAGAACTCCTTTATTTTGTCAAGTTTCAAAGAGCTACTACAAACCATGTTGGATTTAGAGTTCCAAATTCATCTATCTATATAGCAGAGAACAGAGTGAAACCTAAAAATAAAAACTGCTACTGTAAACGAACGCTTCAACCTAGAAGAACAAAACGTGGTGAGACAAGTGGGATTTGTGTACTGATCAATACCACCAAGGATCATCAAGATTCGATGAAAAAATATTTGCTGGAATTTCGGAAACTCGTTATTGCTTAGAAGCTTGGCAACCCCTCTCAATGAAAGTGCTTTTCCACAGTCTGTGCCTAGGTCAAGTTGAAGAGGAAACAAAACATAGAGACAAAACTGAGAACTACTTTATTTTGTCAAGTTTCAAAGAGCTACTGCAAACCATGTTGGATTTAGAGTTCCACATTCATCTTCTATATAGGAGAGAACAGAGGGAAACCTAAATATAAAAACTGCTACACTAGACGAACGCTTCAACCTACAAGAACAAAATTTGGTGAGCCAAGTGGGATTTGTGTACTGATCATTACCACCAAGTATCATCAACATTGGGTGAAAAAATATTTGCTGGTATTTTAGAAACTTGTTATTTTTTAGAAGCTTGGCACACCCTCTCAATGAAAGTGCTTTTCCACCGTCTGTGCCTAGGGCTACTTGAAGAGGAAACAAACCATAGAGACAAAACTGAGAACTCCTTTCTTTTTTCAAGTTTCAAAGAGCTACTAAAACCATGTTGTATTTAGAGTTCCAAATTCATCTATCTATATAGCAGAGAATAGAGTGAAACCTAAATATAAAAACTGCTACTCCAAATGAACGCTTCAACCTAGAAGAACTATATTTGGTGAGCCAAGTGTGATTTGTGTACCGATCATTACCACCAAGTATCATCAAGATTGGGTGAAAAAATATTTGCTGGTATTTCGGAAACTCGTAATTTCGTGGAAGCTTGGTAACCCCTCTCAATGAAAGTGCTTTTCCACAGTCTCTGCTTAGGGCTACTTGAAGCGGAAACAAATCATAGAGACAAAACTGAGCACTCCTTTATTTTGTCAAATTTCAAAGAGCTACTACAAACCATATTGGATTTAGAGTTCCAAATTCATCTGTCTATGTAGGAGAGAACAGAGTGAAACCTAAAAATAAAAACTGCTACTGTAAACGAACGCTTCAACCTAGAAGAACAAAACGTGGTGAGACAAGTGGGATTTGTGTACTGATCAATACCACCAAGGATCATCAAGATTCGATGAAAAAATATTTGCTGGAATTTCGGAAACTCGTTATTGCTTAGAAGCTTGGCAACCCCTCTCAATGAAAGTGCTTTTCCACAGTCTGTGCCTAGGTCAAGTTGAAGAGGAAACAAAACATAGAGACAAAACTGAGAACTACTTTATTTTGTCAAGTTTCAAAGAGCTACTGCAAACCATGTTGGATTTAGAGTTCCACATTCATCTTCTATATAGGAGAGAACAGAGGGAAACCTAAATATAAAAACTGCTACACTGACGAACGCTTCAACCTACAAGAACAAAATTTGGTGAGCCAAGTGGGATTTGTGTACTGATCATTACCACCAAGTATCATCAACATTGGGTGAAAAAATATTTGCTGGTATTTTAGAAACTTGTTATTTTTTAGAAGCTTGGCACACCCTCTCAATGAAAGTGCTTTTCCACCGTCTGTGCCTAGGGCTACTTGAAGAGGAAACAAACCATAGAGACAAAACTGAGAACTCCTTTCTTTTTTCAAGTTTCAAAGAGCTACTAAAACCATGTTGGATTTAGAGTTCCAAATTCATCTATCTATATAGCAGAGAATAGAGTGAAACCTAAATATAAAAACTGCTACACTAAACGAACGCTTCAACCTAGAAGAACTATATTTGGTGAGCCAAGTGGGATTTGTGTACCGATCATTACCACCAAGTATCATCAAGATTGGGTGAAAAAATATTTGCTGGTATTTCGGAAACTCGTAATTTCGTGGAAGCTTGGTAACCCCTCTCAATGAAAGTGCTTTTCCACAGTCTCTGCTTAGGGCTACTTGAAGCAGAAACAAATCATAGAGACAAAACTGAGCACTCCTTTATTTTGTCAAATTTCAAAGAGCTACTACAAACCATATTGGATTTAGAGTTCCAAATTCATTTGTCTATGTAGGAGAGAACAGAGTGAAACCTAAATATAAAAACTGCTACTGTAGACGAACGCTTCAACCTAGAAGAACAAAATTTGGTGAGCCAAGTGGGATTTGTATACTGATCATTACCAATAAGTATCATAAAGATTCGGTGAAAAAATACTTGCTGGTATTTCGGAAACTCGTTATTTCTTAGAAGCTTGGAAACCCCTCTCAATGACAGTGCTTTTCCACAGTCTGTGCCTAGGACTACTTGAAGAGGAAACAAAACATAGAGACAAAACTGAGAACTACGTTATTTTCTGAAGTTTAAAAGAGCTACTGCAAACCATGTTGGATTTAGAGTTCAAAATTCCTCTATTTATATAGGAGATAACAGAGGGAAACCTAAATATAAAAACTGCTACAGTAGACGAACGCTTCAACCTAGAAGAACAAAATTTGGTGAGCCAAGTGGGATTTGTGTACTGATCATTACCACCAAGTATCATCAACATTGGGTGAAAAAATATTTTCTGGTATTTCGGAAACTCGTTATTTCTTAGAAGTTTGGGAAGCCCTCTCAATGAAAGTGCTTTTCCACCGTCTGTGCCTAGGGCTACTTGAAAAGGAAATAAACCATAGAGACAAAACTGAGAACTCCTTTATTTTGTCAAGTTTCAAAGAGCTACTACAAACCATGTTGGATTTAGAGTTCCAAATTCATCTGTCTATATAGCAGAGAATAGAGTGAAACCTAAATATATAAACTTCTACTGTAGACGAACGCTTCAACCTAGAAGAACAAAATTTGCTGAGCCAAGTTGGATTTGTGTACCGATCATTACCACCACGTATCATCAACTTGGGTAAAAAAATATTTGCTAGTATTTCAGAAACTCGTAATTTCTTGGAAGCTTGGCAACCCCTTTCAATGAAAGTGCTTTTCCACAGTCTCTGCTTAGGGCTACATGAAGCGGAAACACATCATAGAGACAAAACTGAGAACTCCTTTATTTGTCAAGTTTCAAAGAGCTACTACAAACCATATTGGATTTAGAGTTCCAAAATCATCTATCTACATAGGAGAGAAAAGAGTGAAACCTAAATATAAAAACTGCTACTGTAGACGAACGGTCCAACCTAGAAGAACGAAATTTGGTGAGCCAAGTGGGATTTGTGTACTGATCATTACCACCAAGTGTCATCAAGATTGCCTGAAAAAATATTTGCTGGTATTTCAAAAACTCGTTATTTCTTAGAAGCTTGGCAACCCCACACAATGAAAGTGCTTTTCCACAGTCTGTTCCTAGTGGTACTTGAAGAGGAAACAAACCATAGAGACAAATCTGAGAACTCCTTTATTTTGTCAAGTTTCAATGAGCTACTATATACCATGTTGGATTTAGAGTTCCAAATTCATCTATCTATATAGCAGAGAACAGAGTGAAACCTAAAAATAAAAACTGCTACTGTAAACAAACGCTTCAACCTAGAAGAACAAAACGTGGTGAGCCAAGTGGGTTTTGTGTACTGATCAATACCACCAAGGATCATCAAGATTCGATGAAAAAATATTTGCTGGAATTTCGGAAACTCGTTATTGCTTAGAAGCTTGGCAACCCCTCTCAATGAAAGTGCTTTTCCACCGTCTGTGCCTAGGTCAAGTTGAAGAGGAAACAAAACATAGAGACAAAACTGAGAACTACTGTATTTTGTCAAGTTTCAAAGAGCTACTGGAAACCATGTTGGATTTAGAGTTCCACATTCATCTTCTATATAGGAGAGAACAGAGGGAAACCTAAATATAAAAACTGCTACACTAGACGAACGCTTCAACCTAGAAGAACAAAATTTGGTGAGCCAAGTGGGATTTGTGTACTGATCATTACCACCAAGTATCATCAACATTGGGTGAAAAAATATTTGCTGGTATTTCAGAAACTTGTTATTTTTTAGAAGCTTGGAACACCCTCTCAAAAGTGCTTTTCCACCGTCTGTGCCTAGGGCTACTTGAAGAGGAAACAAACCATAGAGACAAAACTGAGAACTCCTTTATTTTGTCAAGTTTCAAAGAGCTACTACAAACCATGTTGGATTTAGAGTTCCAAATTCATCTATCTATATAGCAGAGAACAGAGTGAAACCTAAAAATAAAAACTGCTACTGTAAACGAACGCTTCAACCTAGAAGAACAAAACGTGGTGAGACAAGTGGGATTTGTGTACTGATCAATACCACCAAGGATCATCAAGATTCGATGAAAAAATATTTGCTGGAATTTCGGAAACTCGTTATTGCTTAGAAGCTTGGCAACCCCTCTCAATGAAAGTGCTTTTCCACAGTCTGTGCCTAGGTCAAGTTGAAGAGGAAACAAAACATAGAGACAAAACTGAGAACTACTTTATTTTGTCAAGTTTCAAAGAGCTACTGCAAACCATGTTGTATTTAGAGTTCCACATTCATCTTCTATATAGGAGAGAACAGAGGGAAACCTAAATATAAAAACTGCTACACTAGACGAACGCTTCAAACTACAAGAACAAAATTTGGTGAGCCAAGTGGGATTTGTGTACTGATCATTACCACCAAGTATCATCAACATTGGGTGAAAAAATATTTGCTGGTATTTTAGAAACTTGTTATTTTTTAGAAGCTTGGCACACCCTCTCAATGAAAGTGCTTTTCCACCGTCTGTGCCTAGGGCTACTTGAAGAGGAAACAAACCATAGAGACAAAACTGAGAACTCCTTTCTTTTTTCAAGTTTCAAAGAGCTACTAAAACCATGTTGTATTTAGAGTTCCAAATTCATCTATCTATATAGCAGAGAATAGAGTGAAACCTAAATATAAAAACTGCTACTCCAAATGAACGCTTCAACCTAGAAGAACTATATTTGGTGAGCCAAGTGTGATTTGTGTACCGATCATTACCACCAAGTATCATCAAGATTGGGTGAAAAAATATTTGCTGGTATTTCGGAAACTCGTAATTTCGTGGAAGCTTGGTAACCCCTCTCAATGAAAGTGCTTTTCCACAGTCTCTGCTTAGGGCTACTTGAAGCGGAAACAAATCATAGAGACAAAACTGAGCACTCCTTTATTTTGTCAAATTTCAAAGAGCTACTACAAACCATATTGGATTTAGAGTTCCAAATTCATCTGTCTATGTAGGAGAGAACAGAGTGAAACCTAAATATAAAAACTGCTACTGTAGACGAACGCTTCAACCTAGAAGAACAAAGTTTGGTGAGCCAAGTGGGATTTGTGTACTGATCATTACCAATAAGTATCATAAAGATTCGGTGAAAAAATACTTGCTGGTATTTCGGAAACTCGTTATTTCTTAGAAGCTTGGAAACCCCTCTCAATGACAGTGCTTTTCCACAGTCTGTGCCTAGGACTACTTGAAGAGGAAACAAAACATAGAGACAAAACTGAGAACTACGTTATTTTCTGAAGTTTAAAAGAGCTACTGCAAACCATGTTGGATTTAGAGTTCAAAATTCCTCTATTTATATAGGAGATAACAGAGGGAAACCTAAATATAAAAACTGCTACAGTAGACGAACGCTTCAACCTAGAAGAACAAAATTTGGTGAGCCAAGTAGGATTTGTGTACTGATCATTACCACCAAGTATCATCAACATTGGGTGAAAAAATATTTTCTGGTATTTCGGAAACTCGTTATTTCTTAGAAGTTTGGGAAGCCCTCTCAATGAAAGTGCTTTTCCACCGTCTGTGCCTAGGGCTACTTGAAGAGGAAATAAACCATAGAGACAAAACTGAGAACTCCTTTATTTTGTCAAGTTTCAAAGAGCTACTACAAACCATGTTGGATTTAGAGTTCCAAATTCATCTGTCTATATAGCAGAGAATAGAGTGAAACCTAAATATATAAACTTCTACTGTAGACGAACGCTTCAACCTAGAAGAACAAAATTTGCTGAGCCAAGTTGGATTTGTGTACCGATCATTACCACCACGTATCATCAACTTGGGTAAAAAAATATTTGCTAGTATTTCAGAAACTCGTAATTTCTTGGAAGCTTGGCAACCCCTTTCAATGAA
>NW_027515709.1:0-72771 GCF_048772815.1 Callospermophilus lateralis | reverse complement strand
TTTAGAGTTTCAAACACATCTATCTATACAGCAGAAAACAGAGTGAAACCTAAAAATTCAAACTGTTACTGGAAACGAACCCTTGAACCTAGAAGAGTGAAAGTTGGGCAGCCAAGTGGGATTAGTGAACTGATCATTACCACCAAGTATCATCAAGATTTGGTGAAAGAATGTTTGCTGAGATTTCAGCAACCTAGTAGTTTTTTGGAAGCTTGGCAACTCCTTTCAAACGAAAGTGTTTTTCGCCAGTCTCTTCATGGGGTACTTCAAGAGGAAAAAAACCATAGAGATAGAACTAACAACTACTTCATTTGGTCAAGTTTCAAGGAGCTAGCACAAACCGTGTTTGATTTAGAGTTTCAAAGACATCTATCTATATAGCAGAAAACACAGTGAAACCTAAAATTTCAAAGTGTTACTGGAAACGAACGCTTGAACCTAGAAGAGTAAAAATTGGGCAGCCAGTGGGCTTAGTGAACTGATCATTACCATCAAGTATCATCAAGTTTTGGTGAAAAAATGTTTGCTGAGATTTCAGCAAACGAGTAGTTTTTTGGAAGCTTGGCAACCCCTTTCAAACGAAAGTGTTCTTCGCCAGTCTCTGCATGGGGTACTTCAAGAGGAAACAAACCATAGAGATAGAACTTAGAACTACTTCATTTTTTTCAAGTTTCAAGGAGCTAGCACAAACCGTGTTTGATTTAGATACCAAACACAGCTATCTATGTAGGAGAAAACAGAGTGAAACCTAAAAATTCAAACTGTTACTGGAAACGAATGCTTCAACCTAGAAGAATAAAAATTGGGCAGCCAAGTGGGATTAGTGAACTGATCATTACCACCAAGTATCATCAAGATTTGGTGAAAAAATGTTTGCTGAGATTTCAGCAAACTAGTAGTTTTTTGGAAGCTTGGCAACCCCTTTCAAACGAAAGTGTTTTTCGCCAGTCTCTGCATGGGGTACTTCAAGAGGAAACAAACCATAGAGATAGAACTTAGAACTACTTCATTTTGTCAAGTTTCACGGAGCTAGCACAAACCGTGTTTGATTTAGAGTTTCAAAAACATCTATCTATATAGCAGAAAACAGAGTGAAACCTAAAATTTCAAAGTGTTACTGGAAACGAACGCTTGAACCTAGAAGAGTAAAAATTGGGCAGCCAAGTGGGCTTAGTGAACTGATCATTACCACCAAGTATCATCAAGATTTGGTGAAAAAATGTTTGCTGAGATTTCAGCAAACGAGATGTTTTTTGGAAGCTTGGCAACCCCTTTCAAACGAAAGTGTTCTTCGCCAGTCTCTGCATGGGGTACTTCAAGAGGAAACAAACCATAGAGATAGAACTTAGAACTACTTCATTTTGTCAAGTTTCACGGAGCTAGCACAAACCGTGTTTGATTTAGAGTTTCAAAAACATCTATCTATATAGCCGAAAACAGAGTGAAACCTAAAATTTCAAACTGTTACTGGAAACGAACGCTTGAACCTAGAAGAGTGAAAATTGGGCAGCCAAGTGGGCTTAGTGAACTGATCATTACCACCAAGTATCATCAAGATTTGGTGAAAAAATGTTTGCTGAGATTTCAGCAAACTAGTAGTTTTTTGGAAGCTTGGCAACCCCTTTCAAATGAAAGTGTTTTTCGCCAGTCTCTGCATGGGGTACTTCAAGAGGAAACAAACCATAGAGATAGAACTTAGAACTACTTCATTTGCTCAAGTTTCAAGGAGCTAGCACAAACCGTGTTTGATTTAGAGTTTCAAACACAGCTATCTATGTAGGAGAAAACAGAGTGAAACCTAAAAATTCAAAGTGTTACTGGAAACGAACGCTTGAACCTAGAAGAGTGAAAATTGGGCAGCCAAGTGGGCTTAGTGAACTGATCATTACCACCAAGTATCATCAAGATTTGGTGAAAAAATGTTTGCTGAGATTTCAGCAAACTAGTAATTTTTTGGAAGCTTGGCAACCCCTTTCAAATGAAAGTGTTTTTCGCCAGTCTCTGCATGGGGTACTTCAAGAGGAAACAAACCATAGAGATAGAACTTAGAACTACTTCATTTTGTCAAGTTTCACGGAGCTAGCACAAACCGTGTTTGATTTAGAGTTTCAAACACATCTATCTATATAACAGAAAACAGAGTGAAACCTAAAAATTCAAACTGTTACTGGAAACGAACGCTTGAACCTAGAAGAGTGAAAGTTGGGCAGCCAAGTGGGATTAGTGAAATGATCATTACCACCAAGTATCATCAAGATTATGTGAAAAAATGTTTTCTGAGATTTCAGCAAACGAGAAGTTTTTTGGAAGCTTGGCAACCCCTTTCAAATGAATGTGTTCTTCCCCAGTCTCTGCATGGGGTACTTCAAGAGGAAACAAACCATAGAGATAGAACTTAGAACTACTTCATTTGGTCAAGTTTCAAAGAGCTAGCACAAACTGTGTTTGATTTAGAATTCCAAACACAGCTATCTATGTAGGAGAAAACAGAGTGAAACCTAAAAATTCAAACTGTTACTGGAAACGAATGCTTCAACCTAGAAGAATAAAAATTGGGCAGCCAAGTGGGATTAGTGAACTGATCATTACCACCAAGTATCATCAAGATTTGGTGAAAAAATGTTTGCTGAGATTTCAGCAAACTAGTAGTTTTTTGGAAGCTTGGCAACCCCTTTCAAACGAAAGTGTTTTTCGCCAGTCTCTGCATGGGGTACTTCAAGAGGAAACAAACCACAGAGATAGAACTTACAACTACTTCATTTTGTCAAGTTTCAAGGAGCTAGCACAAACCGTGTTTGATTTAGAGTTTCAAAGACATCTATCTATATAGCAGAAAACAGAGTGAAACCTAAAATTTCAAAGTGTTACTGGAAACGAACGCTTGAACCTAGAAGAGTAAAAATTGGGCAGCCAAGTGGGCTTAGTGAACTGATCATTACCACCAAGTATCATCAAGATTTGGTGAAAAAATGTTTGCTGAGATTTCAGCAAACTAGTAGTTTTTTGGAAGCTTGGCAACCCCTTTCAAACGAAAGTGTTCTTCGCCAGTCTCTGCATGGGGTACTTCAAGAGGAAACAAACCATAGAGATAGAACTTAGAACTACTTCATTTTGTCAAGTTTCACGGAGCTAGCACAAACCGTGTTTGATTTAGAGTTTCGAACACATCTATCTATATAGCAGAAAACAGAGTGAAACCTAAAAATTCAAACTGTTACTGGAAACGAACGCTTGAACCTAGAAGAGTGAAAGTTGGGCAGCCAAGTGGGATTAGTGAACTGATCATTACCACCAAGTATCATCAAGATTTGGTGAAAAAAATGTTTGCTGAGATTTCAGCAAACGAGTAGTTTTTTGGAAGCTTGGCAACCCCTTTCAAATGAAAGTGTTTTTCGCCAGTCTCTGCATGGGGTACTTCAAGAGGAAAAAAACCATAGAGATAGAACTTAGAACTACTTCATTTTGTCAAGTTTCAAAGAGCTAGCACAAACCGTGTTTGATTTAGAGTTTCAAAGACATCTATCTATATAGCAGAAAACAGAGTGAAACATAAAATTTCAAAGTGTTACTGGAAACGAACGCTTGAACCTAGAAGAGTAAAAATTGGGCAGCCAAGTGGGCTTAGTGAACTGATCATTACCACCAAGTATCATCAAGTTTTGGTGAAAAAATGTTTGCTGAGATTTCAGCAAACTAGTAGTTTTTTGGAAGCTTGGCAACCCCTTTAAAACGAAAGTGTTTTTCGCCAGTCTCTGCATGGGGTACTTCAAGAGGAAACAAACCATAGAGATAGAACATAGGACTACTTCATTTGGTCAAGTTTCAAGGAGCTAGCACAAACCGTGTTTGATTTAGAGTTTCAAACACATCTATCTATATAGCAGAAAACAGAGTGAAACCTAAAAATTCAAAGTGTTACTGGAAACGAACGCTTGAACCTAGAAGAGTGAAAATTGGGCAGCCAAGTGGGCTTAGTGAACTGATCATTACCACCAAGTATCATCATGTTTTGGTGAAAAAATGTTTGCTGAGATTTCAGCAAACTAGTAGTTTTTTGGAAGCTTCGCAACCCCTTTCAAACGAAAGTGTTTTTCGCCAGTCTCTGCATGGGGTACTTCAAGAGGAAACAAACCATAGAGATAGAACTTAGAACTATTTCATTTGGTCAAGTTTCAAGGAGCTAGCACAAACCGTGTTTGATTTAGAATTCCAAACACAGCTATCTATGTAGGAGAAAACAGAGTGAAACCTAAAAATTCAAACTGTTACTGGAAACGAAAGCTTCAAACTAGAAGAATAAAATTTGGGCAGCCAAGTGGGATTAGTGAACTGATCATTACCACCAAGTATCATCAAGATTTGGTGAAAAAATGTTTGCTGAGATTTCAGCAAACTAGTAGTTTTTTGGAAGCTTGGCAACCCCTTTCAAACGGAAGTGTTTTTCGCCAGTCTCTGCATGGGGTACTTCAAGAGGAAACAAACCATAGAGATAGAACTTAGAACTACTTCATTTGGTCAAGTTTCAAGGAGCTAGCACCAACCGTGTTTGATTTAGAGTTTCAAACACATCTATCTATACAGCAGAAAACAGAGTGAAACCTAAAAATTCAAACTGTTACTGGAAACGAACCCTTGAACCTAGAAGAGTGAAAGTTGGGCAGCCAAGTGGGATTAGTGAACTGATCATTACCACCAAGTATCATCAAGATTTGGTGAAAAAATGTTTGCTGAGATTTCAGCAACCTAGTAGTTTTTTGGAAGCTTGGCAACTCCTTTCAAACGAAAGTGTTTTTCGCCAGTCTCTTCATGGGGTACTTCAAGAGGAAAAAAACCATAGAGATAGAACTAACAACTACTTCATTTGGTCAAGTTTCAAGGAGCTAGCACAAACCGTGTTTGATTTAGAGTTTCAAAGACATCTATCTATATAGCAGAAAACAGAGTGAAACCTAAAATTTCAAAGTGTTACTGGAAACGAACGCTTGAACCTAGAAGAGTAAAAATTCTGCAGCCAGTGGGCTTAGTGAACTGATCATTACCATCAAGTATCATCAAGTTTTGGTGAAAAAATGTTTGCTGAGATTTCAGCAAACGAGTAGTTTTTTGGAAGCTTGGCAACCCCTTTCAAACGAAAGTGTTCTTCGCCAGTCTCTGCATGGGGTACTTCAAGAGGAAACAAACCATAGAGATAGAACTTAGAACTACTTCATTTTTTCAAGTTTCAAGGAGCTAGCACAAACCGTGTTTGATTTAGATACCAAACACAGCTATCTATGTAGGAGAAAACAGAGTGAAACCTAAAAATTCAAACTGTTACTGGAAACGAATGCTTCAACCTAGAAGAATAAAAATTGGCCAGCCAAGTGGGATTAGTGAACTGATCATTACCACCAAGTATCATCAAGATTTGGTGAAAAAATGTTTGCTGAGATTTCAGCAAACTAGTAGTTTTTTGGAAGCTTGGCAACCCCTTTCAAACGAAAGTGTTTTTCGCCAGTCTCTGCATGGGGTACTTCAAGAGGAAACAAACCATAGAGATAGAACTTAGAACTACTTCATTTTGTCAAGTTTCACGGAGCTAGCACAAACCGTGTTTGATTTAGAGTTTCAAAAACATCTATCTATATAGCAGAAAACAGAGTGAAACCTAAAATTTCAAAGTGTTACTGGAAACGAACGCTTGAACCTAGAAGAGTAAAAATTGGGCAGCCAAGTGGGCTTAGTGAACTGATCATTACCACCAAGTATCATCAAGATTTGGTGAAAAAATGTTTGCTGAGATTTCAGCAAACGAGATGTTTTTTGGAAGCTTGGCAACCCCTTTCAAACGAAAGTGTTCTTCGCCAGTCTCTGCATGGGGTACTTCAAGAGGAAACAAACCATAGAGATAGAACTTAGAACTACTTCATTTTGTCAAGTTTCACGGAGCTAGCACAAACCGTGTTTGATTTAGAGTTTCAAAAACATCTATCTATATAGCCGAAAACAGAGTGAAACCTAAAATTTCAAACTGTTACTGGAAACGAACGCTTGAACCTAGAAGAGTGAAAATTGGGCAGCCAAGTGGGCTTAGTGAACTGATCATTACCACCAAGTATCATCAAGATTTGGTGAAAAAATGTTTGCTGAGATTTCAGCAAACTAGTAGTTTTTTGGAAGCTTGGCAACCCCTTTCAAATGAAAGTGTTTTTCGCCAGTCTCTGCATGGGGTACTTCAAGAGGAAACAAACCATAGAGATAGAACTTAGAACTACTTCATTTGCTCAAGTTTCAAGGAGCTAGCACAAACCGTGTTTGATTTAGAGTTTCAAACACAGCTATCTATGTAGGAGAAAACAGAGTGAAACCTAAAAATTCAAAGTGTTACTGGAAACGAACGCTTGAACCTAGAAGAGTGAAAATTGGGCAGCCAAGTGGGCTTAGTGAACTGATCATTACCACCAAGTATCATCAAGATTTGGTGAAAAAATGTTTGCTGAGATTTCAGCAAACTAGTAGTTTTTTGGAAGCTTGGCAACCCCTTTCAAACGAAAGTGTTCTTCGCCAGTCTCTGCATGGGGTACTTCAAGAGGAAACAAACCATAGAGATAGAACTTAGAACTACTTCATTTTGTCAAGTTTCACGGAGCTAGCACAAACCGTGTTTGATTTAGAGTTTCGAACACATCTATCTATATAGCAGAAAACAGAGTGAAACCTAAAAATTCAAACTGTTACTGGAAACGAACGCTTGAACCTAGAAGAGTGAAAGTTGGGCAGCCAAGTGGGATTAGTGAACTGATCATTACCACCAAGTATCATCAAGATTTGGTGAAAAAAATGTTTGCTGAGATTTCAGCAAACGAGTAGTTTTTTGGAAGCTTGGCAACCCCTTTCAAATGAAAGTGTTTTTCGCCAGTCTCTGCATGGGGTACTTCAAGAGGAAAAAAAACCATAGAGATAGAACTTAGAACTACTTCATTTTGTCAAGTTTCAAGGAGCTAGCACAAACCGTGTTTGATTTAGAGTTTCAAAGACATCTATCTATATAGCAGAAAACAGAGTGAAACATAAAATTTCAAAGTGTTACTGGAAACGAACGCTTGAACCTAGAAGAGTAAAAATTGGGCAGCCAAGTGGGCTTAGTGAACTGATCATTACCACCAAGTATCATCAAGTTTTGGTGAAAAAATGTTTGCTGAGATTTCAGCAAACTAGTAGTTTTTTGGAAGCTTGGCAACCCCTTTAAAACGAAAGTGTTTTTCGCCAGTCTCTGCATGGGGTACTTCAAGAGGAAACAAACCATAGAGATAGAACATAGGACTACTTCATTTGGTCAAGTTTCAAGGAGCTAGCACAAACCGTGTTTGATTTAGAGTTTCAAACACATCTATCTATATAGCAGAAAACAGAGTGAAACCTAAAAATTCAAAGTGTTACTGGAAACGAACGCTTGAACCTAGAAGAGTGAAAATTGGGCAGCCAAGTGGGCTTAGTGAACTGATCATTACCACCAAGTATCATCATGTTTTGGTGAAAAAATGTTTGCTGAGATTTCAGCAAACTAGTAGTTTTTTGGAAGCTTCGCAACCCCTTTCAAACGAAAGTGTTTTTCGCCAGTCTCTGCATGGGGTACTTCAAGAGGAAACAAACCATAGAGATAGAACTTAGAACTATTTCATTTGGTCAAGTTTCAAGGAGCTAGCACAAACCGTGTTTGATTTAGAATTCCAAACACAGCTATCTATGTAGGAGAAAACAGAGTGAAACCTAAAAATTCAAACTGTTACTGGAAACGAAAGCTTCAAACTAGAAGAATAAAATTTGGGCAGCCAAGTGGGATTAGTGAACTGATCATTACCACCAAGTATCATCAAGATTTGGTGAAAAAATGTTTGCTGAGATTTCAGCAAACTAGTAGTTTTTTGGAAGCTTGGCAACCCCTTTCAAACGGAAGTGTTTTTCGCCAGTCTCTGCATGGGGTACTTCAAGAGGAAACAAACCATAGAGATAGAACTTAGAACTACTTCATTTGGTCAAGTTTCAAGGAGCTAGCACCAACCGTGTTTGATTTAGAGTTTCAAACACATCTATCTATATAGCAGAAAACAGAGTGAAACCTAAAAATTCAAAGTGTTACTGGAAACGAACGCTTGAACCTAGAAGAATGAAAATTGGGCAGCCAAGTGGGCTTAGTGAACTGATCATTACCACCAAGTATCATCAAGATTTGGTGAAAAAATGTTTGCTGAGATTTCAGCAAACGAGTAGTTTTTTGGAAGCTTGGCAACCCCTTTCAAACGAAAGTGTTCTTCGCCAGTCTCTGCATGGGGTACTTCAAGAGGAAACAAACCATAGAGATAGAACTTAGAACTACTTCATTTTGTCAAGTTTCACGGAGCTAGCACAAACCGTGTTTGATTTAGAGTTTCAAACACATCTATCTATACAGCAGAAAACAGAGTGAAACCTAAAAATTCAAACTGTTACTGGAAACGAACCCTTGAACCTAGAAGAGTGAAAGTTGGGCAGCCAAGTGGGATTAGTGAACTGATCATTACCACCAAGTATCATCAAGATTTGGTGAAAAAATGTTTGCTGAGATTTCAGCAACCTAGTAGTTTTTTGGAAGCTTGGCAACTCCTTTCAAACGAAAGTGTTTTTCGCCAGTCTCTTCATGGGGTACTTCAAGAGGAAAAAAACCATAGAGATAGAACTAACAACTACTTCATTTGGTCAAGTTTCAAGGAGCTAGCACAAACCGTGTTTGATTTAGAGTTTCAAAGACATCTATCTATATAGCAGAAAACAGAGTGAAACCTAAAATTTCAAAGTGTTACTGGAAACGAACGCTTGAACCTAGAAGAGTAAAAATTCTGCAGCCAGTGGGCTTAGTGAACTGATCATTACCATCAAGTATCATCAAGTTTTGGTGAAAAAATGTTTGCTGAGATTTCAGCAAACGAGTAGTTTTTTGGAAGCTTGGCAACCCCTTTCAAACGAAAGTGTTCTTCGCCAGTCTCTGCATGGGGTACTTCAAGAGGAAACAAACCATAGAGATAGAACTTAGAACTACTTCATTTTTTCAAGTTTCAAGGAGCTAGCACAAACCGTGTTTGATTTAGATACCAAACACAGCTATCTATGTAGGAGAAAACAGAGTGAAACCTAAAAATTCAAACTGTTACTGGAAACGAATGCTTCAACCTAGAAGAATAAAAATTGGGCAGCCAAGTGGGATTAGTGAACTGATCATTACCACCAAGTATCATCAAGATTTGGTGAAAAAATGTTTGCTGAGATTTCAGCAAACTAGTAGTTTTTTGGAAGCTTGGCAACCCCTTTCAAACGAAAGTGTTTTTCGCCAGTCTCTGCATGGGGTACTTCAAGAGGAAACAAACCATAGAGATAGAACTTAGAACTACTTCATTTTGTCAAGTTTCACGGAGCTAGCACAAACCGTGTTTGATTTAGAGTTTCAAAAACATCTATCTATATAGCAGAAAACAGAGTGAAACCTAAAATTTCAAAGTGTTACTGGAAACGAACGCTTGAACCTAGAAGAGTAAAAATTGGGCAGCCAAGTGGGCTTAGTGAACTGATCATTACCACCAAGTATCATCAAGATTTGGTGAAAAAATGTTTGCTGAGATTTCAGCAAACGAGATGTTTTTTGGAAGCTTGGCAACCCCTTTCAAACGAAAGTGTTCTTCGCCAGTCTCTGCATGGGGTACTTCAAGAGGAAACAAACCATAGAGATAGAACTTAGAACTACTTCATTTTGTCAAGTTTCACGGAGCTAGCACAAACCGTGTTTGATTTAGAGTTTCAAAAACATCTATCTATATAGCCGAAAACAGAGTGAAACCTAAAATTTCAAACTGTTACTGGAAACGAACGCTTGAACCTAGAAGAGTGAAAATTGGGCAGCCAAGTGGGCTTAGTGAACTGATCATTACCACCAAGTATCATCAAGATTTGGTGAAAAAATGTTTGCTGAGATTTCAGCAAACTAGTAGTTTTTTGGAAGCTTGGCAACCCCTTTCAAATGAAAGTGTTTTTCGCCAGTCTCTGCATGGGGTACTTCAAGAGGAAACAAACCATAGAGATAGAACTTAGAACTACTTCATTTGCTCAAGTTTCAAGGAGCTAGCACAAACCGTGTTTGATTTAGAGTTTCAAACACAGCTATCTATGTAGGAGAAAACAGAGTGAAACCTAAAAATTCAAAGTGTTACTGGAAACGAACGCTTGAACCTAGAAGAGTGAAAATTGGGCAGCCAAGTGGGCTTAGTGAACTGATCATTACCACCAAGTATCATCAAGATTTGGTGAAAAAATGTTTGCTGAGATTTCAGCAAACTAGTAGTTTTTTGGAAGCTTGGCAACCCCTTTCAAACGAAAGTGTTTTTCGCCAGTCTCTGCATGGGGTACTTCAAGAGGAAACAAACCATAGAGATAGAACTTAGAACTACTTCATTTTGTCAAGTTTCACGGAGCTAGCACAAACCGTGTTTGATTTAGAGTTTCAAACACATCTATCTATATAACAGAAAACAGAGTGAAACCTAAAAATTCAAACTGTTACTGGAAACGAACGCTTGAACCTAGAAGAGTGAAAGTTGGGCAGCCAAGTGGGATTAGTGAAATGATCATTACCACCAAGTATCATCAAGATTATGTGAAAAAATGTTTTCTGAGATTTCAGCAAACGAGAAGTTTTTTGGAAGCTTGGCAACCCCTTTCAAATGAATGTGTTCTTCCCCAGTCTCTGCATGGGGTACTTCAAGAGGAAACAAACCATAGAGATAGAACTTAGAACTACTTCATTTGGTCAAGTTTCAAAGAGCTAGCACAAACCGTGTTTGATTTAGAATTCCAAACACAGCTATCTATGTAGGAGAAAACAGAGTGAAACCTAAAAATTCAAACTGTTACTGGAAACGAATGCTTCAACCTAGAAGAATAAAAATTGGGCAGCCAAGTGGGATTAGTGAACTGATCATTACCACCAAGTATCATCAAGATTTGGTGAAAAAATGTTTGCTGAGATTTCAGCAAACTAGTAGTTTTTTGGAAGCTTGGCAACCCCTTTCAAACGAAAGTGTTTTTCGCCAGTCTCTGCATGGGGTACTTCAAGAGGAAACAAACCACAGAGATAGAACTTACAACTACTTCATTTTGTCAAGTTTCAAGGAGCTAGCACAAACCGTGTTTGATTTAGAGTTTCAAAGACATCTATCTATATAGCAGAAAACAGAGTGAAACCTAAAATTTCAAAGTGTTACTGGAAACGAACGCTTGAACCTAGAAGAGTAAAAATTGGGCAGCCAAGTGGGCTTAGTGAACTGATCATTACCACCAAGTATCATCAAGATTTGGTGAAAAAATGTTTGCTGAGATTTCAGCAAACTAGTAGTTTTTTGGAAGCTTGGCAACCCCTTTCAAACGAAAGTGTTCTTCGCCAGTCTCTGCATGGGGTACTTCAAGAGGAAACAAACCATAGAGATAGAACTTAGAACTACTTCATTTTGTCAAGTTTCACGGAGCTAGCACAAACCGTGTTTGATTTAGAGTTTCGAACACATCTATCTATATAGCAGAAAACAGAGTGAAACCTAAAAATTCAAAGTGTTACTGCAAACGAACGCTTGAACCTAGAAGAGTGAAAGTTGGGCAGCCAAGTGGGATTAGTGAACTGATCATTACCACCAAGTATCATCAAGATTTGGTGAAAAAAATGTTTGCTGAGATTTCAGCAAACGAGTAGTTTTTTGGAAGCTTGGCAACCCCTTTCAAATGAAAGTGTTTTTCGCCAGTCTCTGCATGGGGTACTTCAAGAGGAAAAAAACCATAGAGATAGAACTTAGAACTACTTCATTTTGTCAAGTTTCAAGGAGCTAGCACAAACCGTGTTTGATTTAGAGTTTCAAAGACATCTATCTATATAGCAGAAAACAGAGTGAAACATAAAATTTCAAAGTGTTACTGGAAACGAACGCTTGAACCTAGAAGAGTAAAAATTGGGCAGCCAAGTGGGCTTAGTGAACTGATCATTACCACCAAGTATCATCAAGTTTTGGTGAAAAAATGTTTGCTGAGATTTCAGCAAACTAGTAGTTTTTTGGAAGCTTGGCAACCCCTTTAAAACGAAAGTGTTTTTCGCCAGTCTCTGCATGGGGTACTTCAAGAGGAAACAAACCATAGAGATAGAACATAGGACTACTTCATTTGGTCAAGTTTCAAGGAGCTAGCACAAACCGTGTTTGATTTAGAGTTTCAAACACATCTATCTATATAGCAGAAAACAGAGTGAAACCTAAAAATTCAAAGTGTTACTGTAAACGAACGCTTGAACCTAGAAGAGTGAAAATTGGGCAGCCAAGTGGGCTTAGTGAACTGATCATTACCACCAAGTATCATCATGTTTTGGTGAAAAAATGTTTGCTGAGATTTCAGCAAACTAGTAGTTTTTTGGAAGCTTCGCAACCCCTTTCAAACGAAAGTGTTTTTCGCCAGTCTCTGCATGGGGTACTTCAAGAGGAAACAAACCATAGAGATAGAACTTAGAACTATTTCATTTGGTCAAGTTTCAAGGAGCTAGCACAAACCGTGTTTGATTTAGAATTCCAAACACAGCTATCTATGTAGGAGAAAACAGAGTGAAACCTAAAAATTCAAACTGTTACTGGAACGAAAGCTTCAAACTAGAAGAATAAAATTTGGGCAGCCAAGTGGGATTAGTGAACTGATCATTACCACCAAGTATCATCAAGATTTGGTGAAAAAATGTTTGCTGAGATTTCAGCAAACTAGTAGTTTTTTGGAAGCTTGGCAACCCCTTTCAAACGGAAGTGTTTTTCGCCAGTCTCTGCATGGGGTACTTCAAGAGGAAACAAACCATAGAGATAGAACTTAGAACTACTTCATTTGGTCAAGTTTCAAGGAGCTAGCACCAACCGTGTTTGATTTAGAGTTTCAAACACATCTATCTATATAGCAGAAAACAGAGTGAAACCTAAAAATTCAAAGTGTTACTGGAAACGAACGCTTGAACCTAGAAGAATGAAAATTGGGCAGCCAAGTGGGCTTAGTGAACTGATCATTACCACCAAGTATCATCAAGATTTGGTGAAAAAATGTTTGCTGAGATTTCAGCAAACGAGTAGTTTTTTGGAAGCTTGGCAACCCCTTTCAAACGAAAGTGTTCTTCGCCAGTCTCTGCATGGGGTACTTCAAGAGGAAACAAACCATAGAGATAGAACTTAGAACTACTTCATTTTGTCAAGTTTCACGGAGCTAGCACAAACCGTGTTTGATTTAGAGTTTCAAACACATCTATCTATACAGCAGAAAACAGAGTGAAACCTAAAAATTCAAACTGTTACTGGAAACGAACCCTTGAACCTAGAAGAGTGAAAGTTGGGCAGCCAAGTGGGATTAGTGAACTGATCATTACCACCAAGTATCATCAAGATTTGGTGAAAAAATGTTTGCTGAGATTTCAGCAACCTAGTAGTTTTTTGGAAGCTTGGCAACTCCTTTCAAACGAAAGTGTTTTTCGCCAGTCTCTTCATGGGGTACTTCAAGAGGAAAAAAACCATAGAGATAGAACTAACAACTACTTCATTTGGTCAAGTTTCAAGGAGCTAGCACAAACCGTGTTTGATTTAGAGTTTCAAAGACATCTATCTATATAGCAGAAAACAGAGTGAAACCTAAAATTTCAAAGTGTTACTGGAAACGAACGCTTGAACCTAGAAGAGTAAAAATTGGGCAGCCAGTGGGCTTAGTGAACTGATCATTACCATCAAGTATCATCAAGTTTTGGTGAAAAAATGTTTGCTGAGATTTCAGCAAACGAGTAGTTTTTTGGAAGCTTGGCAACCCCTTTCAAACGAAAGTGTTCTTCGCCAGTCTCTGCATGGGGTACTTCAAGAGGAAACAAACCATAGAGATAGAACTTAGAACTACTTCATTTTTTCAAGTTTCAAGGAGCTAGCACAAACCGTGTTTGATTTAGAGTTTCAAACACATCTATCTATATATCAGAAAACAGAGTGAAACCTAAAAATTCAAAGTGTTACTGGAAACGAACGCTTGAACCTAGAAGAGTGAAAGTTGGGCAGCCTAGTGGGATTAGTGAACTGATCATTACCACCAAGTATCATCAAGATTTGGTGAAAAAATGTTTGCTGAGATTTCAGCAAACTAGTAGTTTTTTCTAAGCTTGGCAACCCCTTTCAAACGAAAGTGTTCTTCGCCAGGCTCTGCATGGGGTACTTCAAGAGGAAACAAACCATAGAGATAGAACTTAGAACTACTTCATTTTGTCAAGTTTCACGGAGCTAGCACAAACCGTGTTTGATTTAGAGTTTCAAACACATCTATCTATATAACAGAAAACAGAGTGAAACCTAAAAATTCAAACTGTTACTGGAAACGAACGCTTGAACCTAGAAGAGTGAAAGTTGGGCAGCCAAGTGGGATTAGTGAAATGATCATTACCACCAAGTATCATCAAGATTATGTGAAAAAATGTTTTCTGAGATTTCAGCAAACGAGAAGTTTTTTGGAAGCTTGGCAACCCCTTTCAAATGAATGTGTTCTTCCCCAGTCTCTGCATGGGGTACTTCAAGAGGAAACAAACCATAGAGATAGAACTTAGAACTACTTCATTTGGTCAAGTTTCAAGGAGCTAGCACAAACCGTGTTTGATTTAGATACCAAACACAGCTATCTATGTAGGAGAAAACAGAGTGAAACCTAAAAATTCAAACTGTTACTGGAAACGAATGCTTCAACATAGAAGAATAAAAATTGGGCAGCCAAGTGGGATTAGTGAACTGATCATTACCACCAAGTATCATCAAGATTTGGTGAAAAAATGTTTGCTGAGATTTCAGCAAACTAGTAGTTTTTTGGAAGCTTGGCAACCCCTTTCAAACGAAAGTGTTTTTCGCCAGTCTCTGCATGGGGTACTTCAAGAGGAAACAAACCATAGAGATAGAACTTAGAACTACTTCATTTTGTCAAGTTTCACGGAGCTAGCACAAACCGTGTTTGATTTAGAGTTTCAAAAACATCTATCTATATAGCAGAAAACAGAGTGAAACCTAAAATTTCAAAGTGTTACTGGAAACGAACGCTTGAACCTAGAAGAGTAAAAATTGGGCAGCCAAGTGGGCTTAGTGAACTGATCATTACCACCAAGTATCATCAAGATTTGGTGAAAAAATGTTTGCTGAGATTTCAGCAAACGAGATGTTTTTTGGAAGCTTGGCAACCCCTTTCAAACGAAAGTGTTCTTCGCCAGTCTCTGCATGGGGTACTTCAAGAGGAAACAAACCATAGAGATAGAACTTAGAACTACTTCATTTTGTCAAGTTTCACGGAGCTAGCACAAACCGTGTTTGATTTAGAGTTTCAAAAACATCTATCTATATAGCCGAAAACAGAGTGAAACCTAAAATTTCAAACTGTTACTGGAAACGAACGCTTGAACCTAGAAGAGTGAAAATTGGGCAGCCAAGTGGGCTTAGTGAACTGATCATTACCACCAAGTATCATCAAGATTTGGTGAAAAAATGTTTGCTGAGATTTCAGCAAACTAGTAGTTTTTTGGAAGCTTGGCAACCCCTTTCAAATGAAAGTGTTTTTCGCCAGTCTCTGCATGGGGTACTTCAAGAGGAAACAAACCATAGAGATAGAACTTAGAACTACTTCATTTGCTCAAGTTTCAAGGAGCTAGCACAAACCGTGTTTGATTTAGAGTTTCAAACACAGCTATCTATGTAGGAGAAAACAGAGTGAAACCTAAAAATTCAAAGTGTTACTGGAAACGAATGCTTGAACCTAGAAGAGTGAAAATTGGGCAGCCAAGTGGGCTTAGTGAACTGATCATTACCACCAAGTATCATCAAGATTTGGTGAAAAAATGTTTGCTGAGATTTCAGCAAACTAGTAGTTTTTTGGAAGCTTGGCAACCCCTTTCAAACGAAAGTGTTTTTCGCCAGTCTCTGCATGGGGTACTTCAAGAGGAAACAAACCATAGAGATAGAACTTAGAACTACTTCATTTTGTCAAGTTTCACGGAGCTAGCACAAACCGTGTTTGATTTAGAGTTTCAAACACATCTATCTATATAACAGAAAACAGAGTGAAACCTAAAAATTCAAACTGTTACTGGAAACGAACGCTTGAACCTAGAAGAGTGAAAGTTGATCAGCCAAGTGGGATTAGTGAACTGATCATTACCACCAAGTCTCATCAAGATTTGGTGAAAAAATGTTTGCTGAGATTTCAGCAAACTAGTAGTTTTTTGGAAGCTTGGCAACCCCTTTCAAACGAAAGTGTTTTTCGCCAGTCTCTGCAAGGGGTACTTCAAGAGGAAACAAACCATAGAGATAGAACTTAGAACTACTTCATTTTGTCAAGTTTCAAGGAGCTAGCACAAACCGTGTTTGATTTAGAGTTTCAAACACATCTATCTATATAACAGAAAACAGAGTAAAACCTAAAAATTCAAAGTGTTACTGGAAACGAACGCTTGAACCTAGAAGAGTGAAAATTGGGCAGCCAAGTGGGTTAGTGAACTGATCATTACCACCAAGTATAATCAAGATTTGGTGAAAAAAAGTTTGCTGAGATTTCAGCAAACGAGAAGTTTTTTGGAAGCTTGGCAACCCCTTTCAAACGAATGTGTTCTACGGCTGTCTCTGCATGGGGTACTTCAAGAGGAAACAAACCATAGAGATAGAACTTAGAACTACTTCATTTTGTCAAGTTTCACGGAGCTAGCACAAACCGTGTTTGATTTAGAGTTTCAAACACATCTATCTATATAACAGAAAACAGAGTGAAACCTAAAAATTCAAACTGTTACTGGAAACGAACGCTTGAACCTAGAAGAGTGAAAGTTGGGCAGCCAATTGGGATTAGTGAACTGATCATTACCACCAAGTATCATCAAGATTTGGTGAAAAAATGTTTGCTGAGATTTCAGCAAACTAGTATTTTTTTGGAAGCTTGGTAACCCCTTTCAAACGAAAGTGTTTTTCGCCAGTCTCTGCATGGGGTACTTCAAGAGGAAACAAACCATAGAGATAGAACTTAGAACTACTTCATTTTGTCAAGTTTCACGGAGCTAGCACAAACCGTGTTTGATTTAGAGTTTCAAACACATCTATCTATATAGCAGAAAACAGAGGGAAACCTAAAAATTCAAACTGTTACTGGAAACGGACGCTTGAACCTAGAAGATGAAAGTTGGGCAGCCAAGTGGGCTTGTTAACTGATCATTACCACCAAGTATCATCAAGATTTGGTGAAAAAAAGTTTGCTGAGATTTCAGCAAACGAGAAGTTTTTTGGAAGCTTGGCAACCCCTCTCAAACGAAAGTGTTTTTCGCCAGTCTCTGCATGGGGTACTTCAAGAGGAAACAAACCATAGAGATAGAACTTAGAACTACTTCATTTTGTCAAGTTTCACGGAGCTAGCACAAACCGTGTTTGATTTAGAGTTTCAAAGACATCTATCTATATAGCAGAAAACAGAGTGAAACCTAAAAATTCAAACTGTTACTGGAAACGAACGCTTGAACCTAGAAGAGTGAAAGTTGGGCAGCCAAGTGGGATTAGTGAACTGATCATTACCACCAAGTATCATCAAGATTTGGTGAAAAAATGTTTGCTGAGATTTCAGCAAACTAGTAGTTTTTTGGAAGCTTGGCAACCCCTTTCAAACGAAAGTGTTCTTTGCCAGTCTCTGCATAGGGTACTTCAAGAAGAAACAAACCATAGAGATAGAACGTAGAACTACTTCATTTTGTCAAGTTTCACGGAGCTAGCACAAACCGTGTTTGATTTAGAGTTTCAAACACATCTATCTATATAGCAGAAAACAGAGGGAAACCTAAAAATTCAAACTGTTACTGGAAACGGACGCTTGAACCTAGAAGATGAAAGTTGGGCAGCCAAGTGGGATTAGTGAACTGATCATTACCACCAAGTATCATCAAGAATTGGTGAAAAAATGTTTGCTGAGATTTCAGCAAACTAGTAGTTTTTTGGAAGCTTGGCAACCCCTTTCAAACGAAAGTGTTTTTCGCCAGTCTCTGCATGGGGTACTTCAAGAGGAAACAAACCATAGAGATAGAACTTACAACTACTTCATTTTGTCAAGTTTCAAGGAGCTAGCACAAACCGTGTTTGATTTAGAGTTTCAAAGCCATCTATCTATATAGCAGAAAACAGAGTGAAACCTAAAATTTCAAAGTGTTACTGGAAACGAACGCTTGAACATAGAAGAGTAAAAATTGGGCAGCCAAGTGGGCTTAGTGAACTGATCATTACCACCAAGTATCATCAAGTTTTGGTGAAAAAATGTTTGCTGAGATTTCAGCCAACTAGTAGTTTTTTGGAAGCTTGGCAACCCCTTTAAAACGAAAGTGTTTCTCGCCAGTCTCTGCATGGGGTACTTCAAGAGGAAACAAACCATAGAGATAGAACTTAGAACTACTTCATTTGCTCAAGTTTCAAGGAGCTAGCACAAACCGTGTTTGATTTAGAGTTTCAAACACATCTATCTATATAGCAGAAAACAGAGTGAAACCTAAAAATTCAAAGTGTTACTGGAAACGAACGCTTGAACCTAGAAGAGTGAAAATTGTCAGCCAAGTGGGCTTAGTGAACTGATCATTACCAAAAGTATAATCAAGATTTGGTGAAAAAATGTTTGCTGAGATTTCAGCAAACGAGTAGTTTTTTGGAAGCTTGGCAACCCCTTTCAAACGAAAGTGTTCTTCGCCAGTCTCTGCATGGGGTACTTCAAGAGGAAACAAACCATAGAGATAGAACTTAGAACTACTTCATTTTGTCAAGTTTCACGGAGCTAGCACAAACCGTGTTTGATTTAGAGTTTCAAACACATCTATCTATATAACAGAAAACAGAGTGAAACCTAAAAATTCAAACTGTTACTGGAAACGAACGCTTGAACCTAGAAGAGTGAAAGTTGGGCAGCCAAGTGAGATTAGTGAACTGATCATTACCACCAAGTATCATCAACATTTGGTGAAAAAATGTTTGCTGAGATTTCAGCAAACTAGTAGTTTTTTGGAAGCTTGGCAACCCCTTTCAAACGAAAGTGTTCTTCGCCAGTCTCTGCATGGGGTACTTCAAGAGGAAACAAACCATAGAGATAGAACTTAGAACTACTTCATTTTGTCAAGTTTCACGGAGCTAGCACAAACCGTGTTTGATTTAGAGTTTCAAACACATCTATCTATATAACAGAAAACAGAGTGAAACCTAAAAATTCAAACTGTTACTGGAAACGAACGCTTGAACCTAGAAGAGTGAAAGTTGGGCAGCCAAGTGGGATTAATGAACTGATCATTACCACCAAGTATCATCAAGATTTGGTGAAAAAATGTTTGCTGAGATTTCAGCAAACGAGTAGTTTTTTGGAAGCTTGGCAACCCCTTTCAAACGAAAGTGTTTTTCGCCAGTCTCTGCATGGGATACTTCAAGAGGAAACAAACCATAGAGATAGAACTTAGAACTACTTCATTTTGTCAAGTTTCACGGAGCTAGCACAAACCGTGTTTGATTTAGAGTTTCAAAGACATCTCTCTATATAGCAGAAAACAGAGTGAAACCTAAAAATTCAAACTGTTACTGGAAACGAACGCTTGAACCTAGAAGAGTGAAAGTTGGGCAGCCAAGTGGGATTAGTGAACTGATCATTACCACCAAGTATCATCAAGATTTGGTGAAAAAATGTTTGCTGAGATTTCAGCAAACTAGTAGTTTTTTGGAAGCTTGGCAACCCCTTTCAAACGAAAGTGTTTTTCGCCAGTCTCTGCATGGGGTACTTCAAGAGGAAACAAACCATAGAGATAGAACTTAGAACTACTTCATTTTGTCAAGTTTCACGGAGCTAGCACAAACCGTGTTTGATTTAGAGTTTCAAACACATCTATCTATATAGCAGGAAACAGAGTGAAACCTAAAATTTCAAAGTGTTACTGGAAACGAACGCTTGAACCTAGAAGAGTGAAAATTGGGCAGCCAAGTGGGCTTAGTGAACTGATCATTACCACCAAGTATCATCAAGATTTGGTGAAAAAATGTTTGCTGAGATTTCAGCAAACGAGTAGTTTTTTGGAAGCTTGGCAACCCCTTTCAAACGAAAGTGTTCTTCGCCAGTCTCTGCATGGGGTACTTCAAGAGGAAACAAACCATAGAGATAGAACTTAGAACTACTTCATTTTGTCAAGTTTCACGGAGCTAGCACAAACCGTGTTTGATTTAGAGTTTCAAACACATCTATCTATATAGCAGAAAACAGAGTGAAACCTAAAAATTCAAACTGTTACTGGAAACGAACGCTTGAACCTAGAAGAGTGAAAGTTGGGCAGCCAAGTGGGCTTAGTGAACTGATCATTACCACCAAGTATCATCAAGATTTGGTGAAAAAATGTTTGCTGAGATTTCAGCAAACGAGTAGTTTTTTGGAAGCTTGGCAACCCCTTTCAAATGAAAGTGTTTTTCGCCAGTCACTGCATGGGGTACTTCAAGAGGAAACAAACCATAGAGAGAGAACTTAGAACTACTTCATTTGCTCAAGTTTCAAGGAGCTAGCACAAACCGTGTTTGATTTAGAGTTTCAAACACATCTATCTATATAGCAGAAAACAGAGTGAAACCTAAAAATTCAAAGTGTTACTGGAAACGAACGCTTGAACCTAGAAGAGTGAAAGTTGGGCAGCCAAGTGGGCTTAGTGAACTGATCATTACCACCAAGTATCATCAAGATTTGGTGAGAAAATGTTTGCTGAGATTTCAGCAAACTAGTAGTTTTTTGGAAGCTTGGCAACCCCTTTCAAATGAAAGTGTTTTTCGCCAGTCTCTGCATGGGGTACTTCAAGAGGAAACAAACCATAGAGATAGAACTTAGAACTACTTCATTTGGTCAAGTTTCAAGGAGCTAGCACAAACCGTGTTTGATTTAGAATTCCAAACACAGCTATCTATATAGCAGAAAACAGAGTGAAACCTAAAATTTCAAAGTGTTACTGGAAACGAACGCTTGAACCTAGAAGAGTAAAAATTGGGCAGCCAAGTGGGCTTAGTGAACTGATCATTACCACCAAGTATCATCAAGTTTTGGTGAAAAAATGTTTGCTGTGATTTCAGCAAACTAGTAGTTTTTTGGAAGCTTGGCAACCCCTTTAAAACGAAAGTGTTTTTCGCCAGTCTCTGCATGGGGTACTTCAAGAGGAAACAAACCATAGAGATAGAACTTAGAACTACTTCATTTGCTCAAGTTTCAAGGAGCTAGCACAAACCGTGTTTGATTTAGAGTTTCAAACACATCTATCTATATAGCAGAAAACAGAGTGAAACCTAAAAATTCAAACTGTTACTGGAAACGAACGCTTGAACCTAGAAGAGTGAAAATTGGGCAGCCAAGTGGGCTCAGTGAACTGATCATTACCACCAAGTATCATCAAGATTTGGTGAAAAAATGTTTGCTGAGATTTCAGCAAACTAGTAGTTTTTTGGAAGCTTGGCAACCCCTTTCAAACAAAAGTGTTCTTCGCCAGTCTCTGCATGGGGTACTTCAAGAGGAAACAAACCATAGAGATAGAACTTAGAACTACTTCATTTTGTCAAGTTTCAAGGAGCTAGCACAAACCGTGTTTGATTTAGAGTTTCAAACACATCTATCTATATAGCAGAAAACAGAGTGAAACCTAAAAATTCAAACTGTTACTGGAAAGGAACGCTTGAACCTAGAAGAGTGAAATTTGGGCAGCCAAGTGGGATTAGTGAACTGATCATTACCACCAAGTATCATCAAGATTTGGTGAAAAAATGTTTGCTGAGATTTCAGCAAACTAGTAGTTTTTTGGAAGCTTGGCAACCCCTTTCAAACGAAAGTGTTTTTCGCCAGTCTCTGCATGGGGTACTTCAAGAGGAAACAAACCATAGAGATAGAACTTAGAACTACTTCATTTTGTCAAGTTTCACGGAGCTAGCACAAACCGTGTTTGATTTAGAGTTTCAAACACATCTATCTATATAGCAGAAAACAGAGTGAAACCTAAAAATTCAAACTGTTACTGGAAACGAACGCTTGAACCTAGAAGAGTGAAAGTTGGGCAGCCAAGTGGGCTTAGTGAACTGATCATTACCACCAAGTATCATCAAGATTTGGTGAAAAAATGTTTGCTGAGATTTCAGCAAACTAGTAGTTTTTTGGAAGCTTGGCAACCCCTTTCAAATGAAAGTGTTTTTCGCCAGTCTCTGCATGGGGTACTTCAAGAGGAAACAAACCATAGAGATAGAACTTAGAACTACTTCATTTTGTCAAGTTTCAAGGAGCTAGCCCAAACCGTGTTTGATTTAGAATTCCAAACACAGCTATCTATGTAGGAGAAAACAGAGTGAAACCTAAAAATTCAAACTGTTACTGGAAACGAATGCTTCAACCTAGAAGAATAAAAATTGGGGAGCCAAGTGGGATTAGTGAACTGATCATTACCACCAAGTATCATCAAGATTTGGTGAAAAAATGTTTGCTGAGATTTCAGCAAACTAGTAGTTTTTTCGAAGCTTGGCAACCCCTTTCAAACGAAAGTGTTTTTCGCCAGTCTCTGCATGGGGTACTTCAAGAGGAAACAAACCATAGAGATAGAACTTAGAACTACTTCATTTGGTCAAGTTTCACAGAGCTAGCACAAACCGTGTTTGATTTAGAGTTTCAAACACATCTATCTATATAACAGAAAACAGAGTGAAACCTAAAAATTCAAACTGTTACTGGAAACGAACGCTTGAACCTAGAAGAGTGAAAGTTGGGCAGCCAAGTGGGATTAGAGAACTGATCATTACCACCAAGTATCATCAAGATTTGGTGAAAAAATGTTTGCTGAGATTTCAGCAAACTAGTAGTTTTTTGGAAGCTCGGCAACCCCTTTCAAACGAAAGTGTTTTTCGCCAGTCTCTGAATGGGGTACTTCAAGAGGAAACAAACCATAGAGATAGAACTTAGAACTACTTCATTTTGTCAAGTTTCAAGGAGCTAGCACAAACCGTGTTTGATTTAGAGTTTCAAACACATCTATCTATATAGCAGAAAACAGAGTGAAACCTAAAAATTCAAACTGTTACTGGAAACGAACACTTTAACCTAGAAGAGTGAAAATTGGGCAGCCAAGTGGGCTTAGTGAACTGATCATTACCACCAAGTATCATCAAGATTTGGTGAAAAAATGTTTGCTGAGATTTCAGCAAACGAGAAGTTTTTTGGAAGCTTGGCAACCCCTTTCACACAAAAGTGTTCTTCGCCAGTCTCTGCATGGGGTACTTCAAGAGGAAACAAACCATAGAGATAGAACTTAGAACTACTTCATTTTGTCAAGTTTCACGGAGCTAGCACAAACCGTGTTTGATTTAGAGTTTCAAAGACATCTATCTATATAGCAGAAAACAGAGTGAAACCTAAAAATTCAAACTGTTACTGGAAACGAACGCTTGAACCTAGAAGAGTGAAAGTTGGGCAGCCAAGTGGGATTAGTGAACTGATCATTACCACCAAGTATCATCAAGATTTGGTGAAAAAATGTTTGCTGAGATTTCAGCAAACGAGTAGTTTTTTTGGAAGCTTGGCAACCCCTTTCAAACGAAAGTGTTTTTCGCCAGTCTCTGCATGGGGTACTTCAAGAGGAAACAAACCATAGAGATAGAACTTAGAACTACTTCATTTTGTCAAGTTTCACGGAGCTAGCACAAACCGTGTTTTATTTAGAGTTTCAAACACATCTATCTATATAGCAGAAAACAGAGTGAAACCTAAAAATTCAAACTGTTACTGGAAACGAACGATTGAACCTAGAAGAGTGAAAGTTGGGCAGCCAAGTGGGCTTAGTGAACTGATCATTACCACCAAGTATCATCAAGATTTGGTGAAAAAATGTTTGCTGAGATTTCAGCAAACTAGTAGTTTTTTGGAAGCTTGGCAACCCCTTTCAAATGAAAGTGTTTTTCGCCAGTCTCTGCATGGGGTACTTCAAGAGGAAACAAACCATAGAGATAGAACTTAGAACTACTTCATTTTGTCAAGTTTCAAGGAGCTAGCACAAACCGTGTTTGATTTAGAATTCCAAACACAGCTATCTATGTAGGAGAAAACAGAGTGAAACCTAAAAATTCAAACTGTTACTGGAAACGAATGCTTCAACCTAGAAGAATAAAAATTGGGCAGCCAAGTGGGATTAGTGAACTGATCATTACCACCAAGTATCATCAAGATTTGGTGAAAAAATGTTTGCTGAGATTTCAGCAAACTAGTAGTTTTTTGGAAGATTGGCAACCCCTTTCAAACGAAAGTGTTTTTCGCCAGTCTCTGCATGGGGTACTTCAAGAGGAAACAAACCATAGAGATAGAACTTACAACTACTTCATTTTGTCAAGTTTCAAGGAGCTAGCACAAACCGTGTTTGATTTAGAGTTTCAAAGCCATCTATCTATATAGCAGAAAACAGAGTGAAACCTAAAAATTCAAAGTGTTACTGGAAACGAACGCTTGAACCTAGAAGAGTGAAAATTGGGCAGCCAAGTGGTCTTAGTGAACTGATCATTACCACCAAGTATCATCAAGATTTGGTGAAAAAATGTTTGCTGAGATTTCAGCAAACGAGTAGTTTTTTGGAAGCTTGGCAACCCCTTTCAAACGAAAGTGTTTTTCGCCAGTCTCTGCATGGGGTACTTCAAGAGGAAACAAACCATAGAGATAGAACTTAGAACTACTTCATTTTGTCAAGTTTCACGGAGCTAGCACAAACCGTGTTTGATTTAAAGTTTCAAAGACATCTATCTATATAGCAGAAAACAGAGTGAAACCTAAAAATTCAAACTGTTACTGGAAACGAACGCTTGAACCTAGAAGAGTGAAAGTTGGGCAGCCAAGTGGGATTAGTGAACTGATCATTACCACCAAGTATCATCAAGATTTGGTGAAAAAATGTTTGCTGAGATTTCAGCAAACTAGTAGTTTTTTGGAAGCTTGGCAACCCCTTTCAAACGAAAGTGTTTTTCGCCAGTCTCTGCATGGGGTACTTCAAGAGAAAACAAACCATAGAGATAGAACTTAGAACTACTTCATTTTGTCAAGTTTCACGGAGCTAGCACAAACCGTGTTTGATTTAGAGTTTCAAACACATCTATCTATATAGCAGGAAACAGAGTGAAACCTAAAATTTCAAAGTGTTACTGGAAACGAACGCTTGAACCTAGAAGAGTGAAAATTGGGCAGCCAAGTGGGCTTAGTGAACTGATCATTACCACCAAGTATCATCAAGATGTGGTGAAAAAATGTTTGCTGAGATTTCAGCAAACGAGTAGTTTTTTGGAAGCTTGGCAACCCCTTTCAAACGAAAGTGTTCTTCGCCAGTCTCTGCATGGGGTACTTCAAGAGGAAACAAACCATAGAGATAGAACTTAGAACTACTTCATTTTGTCAAGTTTCACGGAGCTAGCACAAACCGTGTTTGATTTAGAGTTTCAAACACATCTATCTATATAGCAGAAAACAGAGTGAAACCTAAAAATTCAAACTGTTACTGGAAACGAACGCTTGAACCTAGAAGAGTGAAAGTTGGGCAGCCAAGTGGGCTTAGTGAACTGATCATTACCACCAAGTATCATCAAGATTTGGTGAAAAAATGTTTGCTGAGATTTCAGCAAACGAGTAGTTTTTTATAAGCTTTACAACCCCTTTCAAATGAAAGTGTTTTTCGCCAGTCTCTGCATGGCGTACTTCAAGAGGAAACAAACCATAGAGAGAGAACTTAGAACTACTTCATTTGCTCAAGTTTCAAGGAGCTAGCACAAACCGTGTTTGATTTAGAATTTCAAACACATCTATCTATATAGCAGAAAACAGAGTGAAACCTAAAAATTCAAACTGTTACTGGAAACGAACGCCTGAACCTAGAAGAGTGAAAGTTGGGCAGCCAAGTGGGCTTAGTGAACTGATCATTACCACCAAGTATCATCAAGATTTGGTGAGAAAATGTTTGCTGAGATTTCAGCAAACTAGTAGTTTTTTGGAAGCTTGGCAACCCCTTTCAAATAAAAGTGTTTTTCGCCAGTCTCTGCATGGGGTACTTCAAGAGGAAACAAACCATAGAGATAGAACTTAGAACTACTTCATTTGGTCAAGTTTCAAGGAGCTAGCACAAACCGTGTTTGATTTAGAATTCCAAACACAGCTATCTATGTAGGAGAAAACAGAGTGAAACCTAAAAATTCAAACTGTTACTGGAAACGAATGCTTCAACCTCGAAGAATAAAAATTGGGCAGCCAAGTGGGATTAGTGAACTGATCATTACCACCAAGTATCATCAAGATTTGGTGAAAAAATGTTTGCTGAGATTTCAGCAAACTAGTAGTTTTTTGGAAGCTTGGCAACCCCTTTCAAACGAAAGTGTTTTTCGCCAGTCTCTTCATGGGGTACTTCAAGAGGAAACAAACCATAGAGATAGAACTTACAACTACTTCATTTTGTCAAGTTTCAAGGAGATAGCAAAAACCGTGTTTCATTTAGAGTTTCAAAGACATCTATCTATATAGCAGAAAACAGAGTGAAACCTAAAATTTCAAAGTGTTACTGGAAACGAACGCTTGAACCTAGAAGAGTAAAAATTGGGCAGCCAAGTGGGCTTAGTGAACTGATCATTACCACCAAGTATCATCAAGTTTTGGTGAAAAAATGTTTGCTGTGATTTCAGCAAACTAGTAGTTTTTTGGAAGCTTGGCAACCCCTTTCAAACGAAAGTGTTTTTCGCCAGTCTCTGCATGGGGTACTTCAAGAGGAAACAAACCATAGAGATAGAACTTAGAACTACTTCATTTGCTCAAGTTTCAAGGAGCTAGCACAAACCGTGTTTGATTTAGAGTTTCAAACACATCTATCTATATAGCAGAAAACAGAGTGAAACCTAAAATTCAAACTGTTACTGGAAACGAACGCTTGAACCTAGAAGAGTGAAAATTGGGCAGCCAAGTGGGCTCAGTGAACTGATCATTACCACCAAGTATCATCAAGATTTGGTGAAAAAATGTTTGCTGAGATTTCAGCAAACTAGTAGTTTTTTGGAAGCTTGGCAACCCCTTTCAAACGAAAGTGTTCTTCGCCAGTCTCTGCATGGGGTACTTCAAGAGGAAACAAACCATAGAGATAGAACTTAGAACTACTTCATTTTGTCAAGTTTCACGGAGCTAGCACAAACCGTGTTTGATTTAGAGTTTCAAACACATCTATCTATATAGCAGAAAACAGAGTGAAACCTAAAAATTCAAACTGTTACTGGAAACGAACGCTTGAACCTAGAAGAGTGAAAGTTGGGCAGCCAAGTGGGATTAGTGAACTGATCATTACCACCAAGTATCATCAAGATTTGGTGAAAAAATGTTTGCTGAGATTTCAGCAAACTAGTAGTTTTTTGGAAGCTTGGCAACCCCTTTCAAACGAAAGTGTTTTTCGCCAGTCTCTGCATGGGGTACTTCAAGAGGAAACAAACCATAGAGATAGAACTTAGAACTACTTCATTTTGTCAAGTTTCACGGAGCTAGCACAAACCGTGTTTGATTTAGAGTTTCAAACACATCTATCTATATAGCAGAAAACAGAGTGAAACCTAAAAATTCAAACTGTTACTGGAAACGAATGCTTGAACCTAGAAGAGTGAAAGTTGGGCAGCCAAGTGGGATTAGTGAACTGATCATTACCACCAAGTATCATCAAGATTTGGTGAAAAAATGTTTGCTGAGATTTCAGCAAACAAGTAGTTTTTTGGAAGCTTGGCAACCCCTTTCAAACGAAAGTGTTTTTCGCCAGTCTCTGCATGGGGTACTTCAAGAGGAAACAAACGATAGAGATAGAACTTAGAACTACTTCATTTTGTCAAGTTTCACGGAGCTAGCACAAACCGTGTTTGATTTAGAGTTTCGAGACATCTATCTACATAGCAGAAAACAGAGTGAAACCTAAAAATTCAAACTGTTACTGGAAACGAACGCTTGAACCTAGAATTGTGAAAGTTGGGCAGCCAAGTGGGCTTAGTGAACTGATCATTACCACCAAGTATCATCAAGATTTGGTGAAAAAATGTTTGCTGAGATTTCAGCAAACGAGTAGTTTTTTGGAAGCTTGGCAACCAATTTCAAAAGAAAGTGTTTTTCACCAGTCTCTGCATGGGGTACTTCAAGAGGAAACAAACCATAGAGATAGAACTTAGAACTACTTCATTTTGTCAAGTTTCACAGAGCTAGCACAAACCGTGTTTGATTTAGAGTTTCAAAAGACATCTATCTATATAGCAGAAAACAGAGTGAAACCTAAAAATTCAAACTGTTAATGGAAACGAACGATTGAACCTAGAACAGTGAAAGTTGGGCAGCCAAGTGGGATTAGTGAACTGATCATTACCACCAAGTATCATCAAGATTTGGTGAAAAAATGTTTGCTGAGATTTCAGCAAACTAGTAGTTTTTGGGAAGCTTGGCAACCCCTTTCAAACGAAAGTGTTTTTCGCCAGTCTCTGCATGGGGTACTTCAAGAGGAAACAAATCATAGAGATAGAATTTAGAACTATTTCATTTTGTCAAGTTTCACGGAGCTAGCACAAACCGTGTTTGATTTAGAGTTTCGAGACATCTATCTATATAGCAGAAAACAGAGTGAAACCTAAAAATTCAAACTGTTACTGGAAACGAACGCTTGAACCTAGAAGAGTGAAAGTTGGGCAGCCAAGTGGGCTTAGTGAACTGATCATTACCACCAAGTATCATCAAGATTTGGTGAAAAAATGTTTGCTGAGATTTCAGCAAACTAGTATTTTTTGGAAGCTTGGCAACCCCTTTCAAATGAAAGTGTTTTTCGCCAGTCTCTGCATGGGGTACTTCAAGAGGAAACAAACCATAGAGATAGAACTTAGAACTACTTCATTTTGTCAAGTTTCAAGGAGCTAGCACAAACCGTGTTTGATTTAGAATTCCAAACACAGCTATCTATGTAGGAGAAAACAGAGTGAAACCTAAAAATTCAAACTGTTACTGGAAACGAATGCTTCAACCTAGAAGAATAAAAATTGGGCAGCCAAGTGGGATTAGTGAACTGATCATTACCACCAAGTATCATCAAGATTTGGTGAAAAAATGTTTGCTGAGATTTCAGCAAACTAGTAGTTTTTTGGAAGCTTGGCAACCCCTTTCAAACGAAAGTGTTTTTCGCCAGTCTCTGCATGGGGTACTTCAAGAGGAAACAAACCATAGAGATAGAACTTAGAACTACTTCATTTGGTCAAGTTTCACAGAGCTAGCACAAACCGTGTTTGATTTAGAGTTTCAAACACATCTATCTATATAACAGAAAACAGAGTGAAACCTAAAAATTCAAACTGTTACTGGAAACGAACGCTTGAACCTAGAAGAGTGAAAGTTGGGCAGCCAAGTGGGATTAGTGAACTGATCATTACCACCAAGTATCATCAAGATTTGGTGAAAAAATGTTTGCTGAGATTTCAGCAAACTAGTAGTTTTTTGGAAGCTTGGCAAATCCTTTCAAACGAAAGTGTTTTTCGCCAGTCTCTGAATGGGGTACTTCAAGAGGAAACAAACCATAGAGATAGAACTTAGAACTACTTCATTTTGTCAAGTTTCAAGGAGCTAGCACAAACCGTGTTTGATTTAGAGTTTCAAACACATCTATCTATATAGCAGAAAACAGAGTGAAACCTAAAAATTCAAACTGTTACTGGAAACGAACACTTTAACCTAGAAGAGTGAAAATTGGGCAGCCAAGTGGGCTTAGTGAACTGATCATTACCACCAAGTATCATCAAGATTTGGTGAAAAAATGTTTGCTGAGATTTCAGCAAACGAGAAGTTTTTTGGAAGCTTGGCAACCCCTTTCACACAAAAGTGTTCTTCGCCAGTCTCTGCATGGGGTACTTCAAGAGGAAACAAACCATAGAGATAGAACTTAGAACTACTTCATTTTGTCAAGTTTCACGGAGCTAGCACAAACCGTGTTTGATTTAGAGTTTGAAACACATCTATCTATATAGCAGAAAACAGAGTGAAACCTAAAAATTCAAACTGTTACTGGAAACGAACGCTTGAACCTAGAAGAGTGAAAGTGGGGCAGCCAAGTGGGATTAGTGAACTAATCATTACCACCAAGTATCATCAAGATTTGGTGAAAAAATGTTTGCTGAGATTTCAGCAAACTAGTAGTTTTTTGGAAGCTTGGCAACCCCTTTCAAACGAAAGTGTTTTTCGCCAGTCTCTGCATGGGGTACTTCAAGAGGAAACAAACCATAGAGATAGAACTTAGAACTACTTCATTTTGTCAAGTTTCACGGAGCTAGCACAAACCGTGTTTGATTTAGAGTTTCAAACACATCTTTCTATATAGCAGAAAACAGAGTGAAACCTAAAAATTCAAACTGTTACTGGAAACGAACGATTGAACCTAGAAGAGTGAAAGTTGGGCAGCCAAGTGGGCTTAGTGAACTGATCATTACCACCAAGTATCATCAAGATTTGGTGAAAAAATGTTTGCTGAGATTTCAGCAAACTAGTAGTTTTTTGGAAGCTTGGCAACCCCTTTCAAATGAAAGTGTTTTTCGCCAGTCTCTGCATGGGGTACCTCAATAGGAAACAAACCATAGAGATAGAACTTAGAACTACTTCATTTTGTCAAGTTTCACGGAGCTAGCACAAACCGTGTTTGATTTAGAATTCCAAACACAGCTATCTATGTAGGAGAAAACAGAGTGAAACCTAAAAATTCAAACTGTTACTGGAAACGAATGCTTCAACTTAGAGGAATAAAAATTGGGCAGCCAAGTGGGATTAGTGAACTGATCATTACCACCAAGTATCATCAAGATTTGGTGAAAAAATGTTTGCTGAGATTTCAGCAAACTAGTAGTTTTTTGGAAGATTGGCAACCCCTTTCAAACGAAAGTGTTTTTCGCCAGTCTCTGCATGGGGTACTTCAAGAGGAAACAAACCATAGAGATAGAACTTACAACTACTTCATTTTGTCAAGTTTCAAGGAGCTAGCACAAACCGTGTTTGATTTAGAGTTTCAAAGCCATCTATCTATATAGCAGAAAACAGAGTGAAACCTAAAATTTCAAAGTGTTACTGGAAACGAACGCTTGAACATAGAAGAGTAAAAATTGGGCAGCCAAGTGGGCTTAGTGAACTGATCATTACCACCAAGTATCATCAAGTTTTGGTGAAAAAATGTTTGCTGAGATTTCAGCAAACTAGTAGTTTTATGGAAGCTTGGCAACCCCTTTAAAACGAAAGTGTTTCTCGCCAGTCTCTGCATGGGGTACTTCAAGAGGAAACAAACCATAGAGATAGAACTTAGAACTACTTCATTTGCTCAAGTTTCAATGAGCTAGCACAAACCGTGTTTGATTTAGAGTTTCAAACACATCTATCTATATAGCAGAAAACAGAGTGAAACCTAAAAATTTAAAGTGTTACTGGAAACGAACGCTTGAACCCTGAAGAGTGAAAATTGGGCAGCCATGTGGGCTTAGTGAACTGATCATTACCACCAAGTATCATCAAGATTTGGTGAAAAAATGTTTGCTGAGATTTCAGCAAACGGGTAGTTTTTTGGAAGCTTGGCAACCCCTTTCAAACGAAAGTGTTCTTCGCCAGTCTCTGCATGGGGTACTTCAAGAGGAAACAAACCATAGAGATAGAATTTAGAACTACTTCATTTTGTCAAGTTTCACGGAGCTAGCACAAACCGTGTTTGATTTTGAGTTTCAAACACATCTATCTATATAACAGAAAACAGAATGAAACCTAAAAATTCAAACTGTTACTGGAAACGAACGCTTGAACCTAGAAGAGTGAAAGTTGGGCAGCCAAGTGGGATTAGTGAACTGATCATTACCACCAAGTATCATCAAGATTTGGTGAAAAAATATTTGCTGAGATTTCAGCAAACTAGTAGTTTTTTGGAAGCTTGGCAACCCCTTTCAAACGAAAGTGTTTTTCGCCAGTCTCTGCATGGGGTACTTCAAGAGGAAACAAACCATAGAGATAGAACTTAGAACTACTTCATTTTGTCAAGTTTCACGGAGCTAGCACAAACCGTGTTTGATTTAGAGTTTCAAACACATCTATCTATATAGCAGAAAACAGAGTGAAACCTAAAATTTCAAAGTGTTACTGCAAACGAACGCTTGACCCTAGAAGAGTGAAAATAGGGCAGCCAAGTTGGCTTAGTGAACTGATCATTACCACCAAGTATCATCAAGATTTGGTGAAAAAATGTTTGCTGAGATTTCAGCAAACGAGTAGTTTTTTGGAAGCTTGGCAACCCCTTTCAAACGAAAGTGTTTTTCGCCAGTCTCTGCATGGGGTACTTCAAGAGGAAACAAACCATAGAGATAGAACTTAGAACTACTTCATTTTGTCAAGTTTCACGGAGCTAGCACAAACCGTGTTTGATTTAGAGTTTCAAACACATCTATCTATATAGCAGAAAACAGAGTGAAACCTAAAAATTCAAACTGTTACTGGAAACGAACGCTTGAACCTAGAAGAGTGAAAGTTGGGCAGCCAAGTGGGATTAGTGAACTAATCATTACCACCAAGTATCATCAAGATTTGGTGAAAAAATATTTGCTGAGATTTCAGCAAACTAGTAGTTTTTTGGAAGCTTGGCAACCCCTTTCAAACGAAAGTGTTTTTCGCCAGTCTCTGCATGGGGTACTTCAAGAGGAAACAAACCATAGAGATAGAACTTAGAACTACTTCATTTTGTCAAGTTTCAAGGAGCTAGCACAAACCGTGTTTGATTTAGAGTTTCAAACACATCTATCTATATAACAGAAAACAGAGTGAAACCTAAAAATTCAAACTGTTACTGGAAACGAACGCTTGAACCTAGAAGAGTGAAAGTTGGGCAGCCAAGTGGGATTAGTGAACTGATCATTACCACCAAGTATCATCAAGATTTGGTGAAAAAATGTTTGCTGAGATTTCAGCAAACTAGTAGTTTTTTGGAAGCTTGGCAACCCCTTTCAAACGAAAGTGTTTTTCGCCAGTCTCTGCATGGGGTACTTCAAGAGGAAACAAACCATAGAGATAGAACTTAGAACTACTTCATTTTGTCAAGTTTCATGGAGCTAGCACAAACCGTGTTTGATTTAGAGTTTCAAACACATCTATCTATATAGCAGAAAACAGAGTGAAATCTAAAATTTCAAAGTGTTACTGGAAACGAACGCTTGAACCTAGAAGAGTGAAAATTGGGCAGCCAAGTGGGCTTAGTGAACTGATCATTACCACCAAGTATCATCAAGATTTGGTGAAAAAATTTTTGCTGAGATTTCAGCAAACTAGTAGTTTTTTGGAAGCTTGGCATACCCTTTCAAACGAAAGTGTTCTTCGCCCGTCTCTGCATGGGGTACTTCAAGAGGAAACAAACCATAGAGATAGAACTTAGAACTACTTCATTTTGTCAAGTTTCAAGCAGCTAGCACAAACCGTGTTTGATTTAGAGTTTCAAACACATCTATCTATATAGCAGAAAACAGAGTGAAACCTAAAAATTCAAACTGTTACTGGAAACGAACGCTTGAACCTAGAAGAGTGAAAGTTGGGCAGCCAAGTGGGCTTAGTGAACTGATCATTACCACCAAGTATCATCAAGTTTTGGTGAAAAAAATGTTTGCTGAGATTTCAGCAAACTAGTAGTTTTTTGGAAGCTTTTCAACCCCTTTCAAATGAAAGTGTTTTTCGCCAGTCTCTGCATGGGGCACTTCAAGAGGAATCAAACCATAGAGAGAGAACTTAGAACTACTTCATTTGCTCAAGTTTCAAGGAGCTAGCACAAACCGTGTTTGATTTAGAGTTTCAAACACATCTATCTATATAGCAGAAAACAGAGTGAAACCTAAAAATTCAAAGTGTTACTGGAAACGAACGCTTGAACCTAGAAGAGTGAAAGTTGGGCAGCCAAGTGGGCTTAGTGAACTGATCATTACCACCAAGTATCATCAAGATTTGGTGAGAAAATGTTTGCTGAGATTTCAGCAAACTAGTAGTTTTTTGGAAGCTTGGCAACCCCTTTCAAATGAAAGTGTTTTTCGCCAGTCTCTGCATGGGGTACTTCAAGAGGAAACAAACCATAGAGATAGAACTTAGAACTACTTCATTTTGTCAAGTTTCACGGAGCTAGCACAAACCGTGTTTGATTTAGAGTTTCAAACACATCTATCTATATGGCAGAAAACAGAGTGAAACCTAAAAATTCAAACTGTTACTGGAAACGAACGCTTGAAACTAGAAGAGTGAAAGTTGTGCAGCCAAGTGGGATTAGTGAACTGATCATTACCACCAAGTATCATCAAGTTTTGGTGAAAAAATGTTTGCTGAGATTTCAGCAAACGAGTAGTTTTTTGGAAGCTTGGCAACCCCTTTCAAACGAAAGTGTTTTTCGCCAGTCTCTGCATGGGGTACTTCAAGAGGAAACAAACCATAGAGATAGAACTTAGAACTACTTCATTTTGTCAAGTTTCACGGAGCTAGCACAAACCGTGTTTGATTTAGAGTTTCAAACACATCTATCTATACAGCAGAAAACAGAGTGAAACCTAAAAACTCAAACTGTTACTGGAAACGAACGCTTGAACCTAGAAGAGTGAAAGTTGGGCAGCCAAGTGGGATTAGTGAACTGATCATTACCACCAAGTATCATCAAGATTTGGTGAAAAAATGTTTGCTGAGATTTCAGCAAACTAGTAGTTTTTTGGAAGCTTGGCAACTCCTTTCAAACGAAAGTGTTTTTCGCCAGTCTCTGCATGGGGTACTTCAAGAGGAAAAAAACCATAGAGATAGAACTAACAACTACTTCATTTGGTCAAGTTTCAAGGAGGTAGCACAATAGCACAAACCGTGTTTGATTTAGAGTTTCAAAGACATCTATCTATATAGCAGAAAACAGAGTGAAACCTAAAATTTCAAAGTGTTACTGGAAACGAACGCTTGAACCTAGAAGAGTAAAAATTGGGCAGCCAGTGGGCTTAGTGAACTGATCATTACCATCAAGTATCATCAAGTTTTGGTGAAAAAATGTTTGCTGAGATTTCAGCAAACGAGTAGTTTTTTGGAAGCTTGGCAACCCCTTTCAAACGAAAGTGTTCTTCGCCAGGCTCTGCATGGGGTACTTCAAGAGGAAACAAACCATAGAGATAGAACTTAGAACTACTTCATTTTGTCAAGTTTCACGGAGCTAGCAAAAACCGTGTTTGATTTAGAGTTTCAAACACATCTATCTATATAACAGAAAACAGAGTGAAACCTAAAACTTCAAACTGTTACTGGAAACGAACGCTTGAACCTAGAAGAGTGAAAGTTGGGCAGCCAAGTGGGATTAGTGAAATGATCATTACCACCAAGTATCATCAAGTTTTGGTGAAAAAATGTTTGCTGAGATTTCAGCAAACTAGTAGTTTTATGGAAGCTTGGCAACCCCTTTAAAACGAAAGTGTTTCTCGCCAGTCTCTGCATGGGGTACTTCAAGAGGAAACAAACCATAGAGATAGAACTTAGAACTACTTCATTTGCTCAAGTTTCAAGGAGCTAGCACAAACCGTGTTTGATTTAGAGTTTCAAACACATCTATCTATATAGCAGAAAACAGAGTGAAACCTAAAAATTTAAAGTGTTACTGGAAACGAACGCTTGAACCCTGAAGAGTGAAAATTGGGCAGCCATGTGGGCTTAGTGAACTGATCATTACCACCAAGTATCATCAAGATTTGGTGAAAAAATGTTTGCTGAGATTTCAGCAAACGGGTAGTTTTTTGGAAGCTTGGCAACCCCTTTCAAACGAAAGTGTTCTTCGCCAGTCTCTGCATGGGGTACTTCAAGAGGAAACAAACCATAGAGATAGAATTTAGAACTACTTCATTTTGTCAAGTTTCACGGAGCTAGCACAAACCGTGTTTGATTTAGAGTTTCAAACACATCTATCTATATAACAGAAAACAGAATGAAACCTAAAAATTCAAACTGTTACTGGAAACGAACGCTTGAACCTAGAAGAGTGAAAGTTGGGCAGCCAAGTGGGATTAGTGAACTGATCATTACCACCAAGTATCATCAAGATTTGGTGAAAAAATATTTGCTGAGATTTCAGCAAACTAGTAGTTTTTTGGAAGCTTGGCAACCCCTTTCAAACGAAAGTGTTTTTCGCCAGTCTCTGCATGGGGTACTTCAAGAGGAAACAAACCATAGAGATAGAACTTAGAACTACTTCATTTTGTCAAGTTTCACGGAGCTAGCACAAACCGTGTTTGATTTAGAGTTTCAAACACATCTATCTATATAGCAGAAAACAGAGTGAAACCTAAAATTTCAAAGTGTTACTGCAAACGAACGCTTGACCCTAGAAGAGTGAAAATAGGGCAGCCAAGTTGGCTTAGTGAACTGATCATTACCACCAAGTATCATCAAGATTTGGTGAAAAAATGTTTGCTGAGATTTCAGCAAACGAGTAGTTTTTTGGAAGCTTGGCAACCCCTTTCAAACGAAAGTGTTTTTCGCCAGTCTCTGCATGGGGTACTTCAAGAGGAAACAAACCATAGAGATAGAACTTAGAACTACTTCATTTTGTCAAGTTTCACGGAGCTAGCACAAACCGTGTTTGATTTAGAGTTTCAAACACATCTATCTATATAGCAGAAAACAGAGTGAAACCTAAAAATTCAAACTGTTACTGGAAACGAACGCTTGAACCTAGAAGAGTGAAAGTTGGGCAGCCAAGTGGGATTAGTGAACTAATCATTACCACCAAGTATCATCAAGATTTGGTGAAAAAATATTTGCTGAGATTTCAGCAAACTAGTAGTTTTTTGGAAGCTTGGCAACCCCTTTCAAACGAAAGTGTTTTTCGCCAGTCTCTGCATGGGGTACTTCAAGAGGAAACAAACCATAGAGATAGAACTTAGAACTACTTCATTTTGTCAAGTTTCAAGGAGCTAGCACAAACCGTGTTTGATTTAGAGTTTCAAACACATCTATCTATATAACAGAAAACAGAGTGAAACCTAAAAATTCAAACTGTTACTGGAAACGAACGCTTGAACCTAGAAGAGTGAAAGTTGGGCAGCCAAGTGGGATTAGTGAACTGATCATTACCACCAAGTATCATCAAGATTTGGTGAAAAAATGTTTGCTGAGATTTCAGCAAACTAGTAGTTTTTTGGAAGCTTGGCAACCCCTTTCAAACGAAAGTGTTTTTCGCCAGTCTCTGCATGGGGTACTTCAAGAGGAAACAAACCATAGAGATAGAACTTAGAACTACTTCATTTTGTCAAGTTTCATGGAGCTAGCACAAACCGTGTTTGATTTAGAGTTTCAAACACATCTATCTATATAGCAGAAAACAGAGTGAAATCTAAAATTTCAAAGTGTTACTGGAAACGAACGCTTGAACCTAGAAGAGTGAAAATTGGGCAGCCAAGTGGGCTTAGTGAACTGATCATTACCACCAAGTATCATCAAGATTTGGTGAAAAAATTTTTGCTGAGATTTCAGCAAACTAGTAGTTTTTTGGAAGCTTGGCATACCCTTTCAAACGAAAGTGTTCTTCGCCCGTCTCTGCATGGGGTACTTCAAGAGGAAACAAACCATAGAGATAGAACTTAGAACTACTTCATTTTGTCAAGTTTCAAGCAGCTAGCACAAACCGTGTTTGATTTAGAGTTTCAAACACATCTATCTATATAGCAGAAAACAGAGTGAAACCTAAAAATTCAAACTGTTACTGGAAACGAACGCTTGAACCTAGAAGAGTGAAAGTTGGGCAGCCAAGTGGGCTTAGTGAACTGATCATTACCACCAAGTATCATCAAGTTTTGGTGAAAAAAATGTTTGCTGAGATTTCAGCAAACTAGTAGTTTTTTGGAAGCTTTTCAACCCCTTTCAAATGAAAGTGTTTTTCGCCAGTCTCTGCATGGGGCACTTCAAGAGGAATCAAACCATAGAGAGAGAACTTAGAACTACTTCATTTGCTCAAGTTTCAAGGAGCTAGCACAAACCGTGTTTGATTTAGAGTTTCAAACACATCTATCTATATAGCAGAAAACAGAGTGAAACCTAAAAATTCAAAGTGTTACTGGAAACGAACGCTTGAACCTAGAAGAGTGAAAGTTGGGCAGCCAAGTGGGCTTAGTGAACTGATCATTACCACCAAGTATCATCAAGATTTGGTGAGAAAATGTTTGCTGAGATTTCAGCAAACTAGTAGTTTTTTGGAAGCTTGGCAACCCCTTTCAAATGAAAGTGTTTTTCGCCAGTCTCTGCATGGGGTACTTCAAGAGGAAACAAACCATAGAGATAGAACTTAGAACTACTTCATTTTGTCAAGTTTCACGGAGCTAGCACAAACCGTGTTTGATTTAGAGTTTCAAACACATCTATCTATATGGCAGAAAACAGAGTGAAACCTAAAAATTCAAACTGTTACTGGAAACGAACGATTGAAACTAGAAGAGTGAAAGTTGTGCAGCCAAGTGGGATTAGTGAACTGATCATTACCACCAAGTATCATCAAGTTTTGGTGAAAAAATGTTTGCTGAGATTTCAGCAAACGAGTAGTTTTTTGGAAGCTTGGCAACCCCTTTCAAACGAAAGTGTTTTTCGCCAGTCTCTGCATGGGGTACTTCAAGAGGAAACAAACCATAGAGATAGAACTTAGAACTACTTCATTTTGTCAAGTTTCACGGAGCTAGCACAAACCGTGTTTGATTTAGAGTTTCAAACACATCTATCTATACAGCAGAAAACAGAGTGAAACCTAAAAATTCAAACTGTTACTGGAAACGAACGCTTGAACCTAGAAGAGTGAAAGTTGGGCAGCCAAGTGGGATTAGTGAACTGATCATTACCACCAAGTATCATCAAGATTTGGTGAAAAAATGTTTGCTGAGATTTCAGCAAACTAGTAGTTTTTTGGAAGCTTGGCAACTCCTTTCAAACGAAAGTGTTTTTCGCCAGTCTCTGCATGGGGTACTTCAAGAGGAAAAAAACCATAGAGATAGAACTAACAACTACTTCATTTGGTCAAGTTTCAAGGAGGTAGCACAATAGCACAAACCGTGTTTGATTTAGAGTTTCAAAGACATCTATCTATATAGCAGAAAACAGAGTGAAACCTAAAATTTCAAAGTGTTACTGGAAACGAACGCTTGAACCTAGAAGAGTAAAAATTGGGCAGCCAGTGGGCTTAGTGAACTGATCATTACCATCAAGTATCATCAAGTTTTGGTGAAAAAATGTTTGCTGAGATTTCAGCAAACGAGTAGTTTTTTGGAAGCTTGGCAACCCCTTTCAAACGAAAGTGTTCTTCGCCAGGCTCTGCATGGGGTACTTCAAGAGGAAACAAACCATAGAGATAGAACTTAGAACTACTTCATTTTGTCAAGTTTCACGGAGCTAGCAAAAACCGTGTTTGATTTAGAGTTTCAAACACATCTATCTATATAACAGAAAACAGAGTGAAACCTAAAACTTCAAACTGTTACTGGAAACGAACGCTTGAACCTAGAAGAGTGAAAGTTGGGCAGCCAAGTGGGATTAGTGAAATGATCATTACCACCAAGTATCATCAAGATTATGTGAAAAAATGTTTTCTGAGATTTCAGCAAACGAGAAGTTTTTTGGAAGCTTGGCAACCCCTTTCAAATGAATGTGTTCTTCCCCAGTCTCTGCATGGGGTACTTCAAGAGGAAACAAACCATAGAGATAGAACTTAGAACTACTTCATTTGGTCAAGTTTCAAAGAGCTAGCACAAACCGTGTTTGATTTAGAATTCCAAACACAGCTATCTATGTAGGAGAAAACAGAGTGAAACCTAAAAATTCAAACTGTTACTGGAAACGAATGCTTCAACCTAGAAGAATAAAAATTGGGCAGCCAAGTGGGATTAGTGAACTGATCATTACCACCAAGTATCATCAAGATTTGGTGAAAAAATGTTTGCTGAGATTTCAGCAAACTAGTAGTTTTTTGGAAGCTTGGCAACCCCTTTCAAACGAAAGTGTTTTTCGCCAGTCTCTGCATGGGGTACTTCAAGAGGAAACAAACCACAGAGATAGAACTTACAACTACTTCATTTTGTCAAGTTTCAAGGAGCTAGCACAAACCGTGTTTGATTTAGAGTTTCAAAGACATCTATCTATATAGCAGAAAACAGAGTGAAACCTAAAATTTCAAAGTGTTACTGGAAACGAACGCTTGAAACTAGAAGAGTAAAAATTGGGCAGCCAAGTGGGCTTAGTGAACTGATCATTACCACCAAGTATCATCAAGTTTTGGTGAAAAAATGTTTCCTGTGATTTCAGCAAACTAGTAGTTTTTTGGAAGCTTGGCAACCCCTTTAAAACGAAAGTGTTTTTCGCCAGTCTCTGCATGGGGTACTTCAAGAGGAAACAAACCATAGAGATAGAACTTAGAACTACTTCATTTGCTCAAGTTTCAAGGAGCTAGCACAAACCGTGTTTGATTTAGAGTTTCAAACACATCTATCTATATAGCAGAAAACAGAGTGAAACCTAAAAATTCAAACTGTTACTGGAAACGAACGCTTGAACCTAGAAGAGTGAAAATTGGGCAGCCAAGGGGGCTCAGTGAACTGATCATTACCACCAAGTATCATCAAGATTTGGTGAAAAAATGTTTGCTGAGATTTCAGCAAACTTGTAGTTTTTTGGAAGCTGGGCAACCCCTTTCAAACGAAAGTGTTCTTCGCCAGTCTCTGCATGGGGTACTTCAAGAGGAAACAAACCATAGAGATAGAACTTAGAACTACTTCATTTGGTCAAGTTTCACGGAGCTAGCACAAACCGTGTTTGATTTAGAGTTTCAAACACATCTATCTATAAAACAGAAAACAGAGTGAAACCTAAAAATTCAAACTGTTACTAGAAACGAACGCTGAAACCTAGAAGAGTGAAAGTTGGGCAGCCAAGTGGGATTAGTGAACTGATCATTACCACCAAGTATCATCAAGATTTGGTGAAAAAATGTTTGCTGAGATTTCATCAAACTAGTAGTTTTTTGGAAGCTTGGCAACCCCTTTCAAACGAAAGTGTTTTTCGCCAGTCTCTGCATGGGGTACTTTAAGAGGAAACAAACCATAGAGATAGAACTTAGAACTACTTCATTTTGTCAAGTTTCAAGGAGCTAGCACAAACCGTGTTTGATTTAGAGTTTCAAACACATCTATCTATATAGCAGAAAACAGAGTGAAACCTAAAAATTCAAAGTGTTACTGGAAACGAACGCTTGAACCTAGAAGAGTGAAAATTGGGCAGCCAAGTGGGCTTTGTGAACTGATCATTACCACCAAGTATCATCAAGATTTGGTGAAAAAATGTTTGCTGAGATTTCAGCAAACTAGTAGTTTTTTGGAAGCTTGGCAACCCCTTTCAAACGAAAGTGTTCTTCGCCAGTCTCTGCACGGGGTACTTCAAGAGGAAACAAACCACAGAGATAGAACTTAGAACTACTTCATTTTGTCAAGTTTCACGGAGCTAGCACAAACCGTGTTTGATTTAGAGTTTCAAAAACATCTATCTATATAACAGAAAACAGAGTGAAACCTAAAAATTCAAACTGTTACTGGAAACGAACGCTTGAACCTAGAAGAGTGAAAGTTGGGCAGCCAAGTGGGGTTAGTGAACTGATCATTACCACCAAGTATCATCAAGATTTGGTGAAAAAATATTTGCTGAGATTTCAGCAAACTAGTAGTTTTTTGGAAGCTTGGCAACCCCTTTCAAACGAAAGTGTTTTTCGCCAGTCTCTGCATGGGGTACTTCAAGAGGAAACAAACCATAGAGATAGAACTTAGAACTACTTCATTTGCTCAAGTTTCACGGAGCTAGCACAAACCGTGTTTGATTTAGAGTTTCAAACACATCTATCTATATAGCAGAAAACAGAGTGAAACCTAAAAATTCAAAGTGTTACTGGAAACGAACGCTTGAACCTAGAAGAGTGAAAATTGGGCAGCCAAGTGGGCTTAGTGAACTTATCATTACCACCAAGTATCATCAAGATTTGGTGAAAAAATGTTTGCTGAGATTTCAGCAAACTAATAGTTTTTTGGAAGCTTGGCAACCCCTTTCAAACGAAAGTGTTCTTCGCCAGTCTCTGCATGGGGTACTTCAAGAGGAAACAAACCACAGAGATAGAACTTAGACCTACTTCATTTTGTCAAGTTTCACGGAGCTAGCACAAACCGTGTTTGATTTAGAGTTTCAAACACATCTATCTATATAACAGAAAACAAAGTGAAACCTAAAAATTCAAACTGTTACTGGAAACGAACGCTTGAACCTAGAAGAGTGAAAGTTGGGCAGCCAAGTGGGATTAGTGAACTGATCATTACCACCAAGTATCATCAAGATTTGGTGAAAAAATGTTTGCTGAGATTTCAGCAAACTAGTAGTTTTTTGGAAGCTTGGCAACCCCTTTCAAATGAAAGTGTTTTTCGCCAGTCTCAGCATGGGGTACTTCAAGAGGAAACAAACCATAGAGATAGAACTTAGAACTACTTCATTTTGTCAAGTTTCAAGGAGCTAGCACAAACCGTGTTTGATTTAGAGTTTCAAACACATCTATCTATATAGCAGAAAACAGAGTGAAACCTAAAAATTCAAACTGTTACTGGAAACGAACGCTTGAACCTAGAAGAGTGAAAATTGGGCAGCCAAGTGGGCTTAGTGAACTGATCATTACCACCAAGTATAATCAAGATTTGGTGAAAAAATGTTTGCTGAGATTTCAGCAAACGAGAAGTTTTTTGGAAGCTTGGCAACCCCTTTCAAAAGAAAGTGTTCTTTGCCAGTCTCTGAATGGGGTACTTCAAGAGGAAACAAACCATAGAGATAGAACTTAGAACTACTTCATTTTGTCAAGTTTCACGGAGCTAGCACAAACCGTGTTTGATTTAGAGTTTCAAACACATCTATCTATATAGCAGAAAACAGAGTGAAACCTAAAATTTCAAAGTGTTACTGGAAACGAACGCTTGAACCTAGAAGAGTGAAAATTGGGCAGCCAAGTGGGCTTAGTGAACTGATCATTACCACCAAGTATCATCAAGATTTGGTGAAAAAATATTTGCTGAGATTTCAGCAAACGAGTAGTTTTTTGGAAGCTTGGCAACCCCTTTCAAACGAAAGTGTTTTTCGCCAGTCTCTGCATGGGGTACTTCAAGAGGAAACAAACCATAGAGATAGAACTTAGAACTACTTCATTTTGTCAAGTTTCACGGAGCTAGCACAAACCGTGTTTGATTTAGAGTTTCAAACACATCTATCTATATAGCAGGAAACAGAGTGAAACCTAAAAATTCAAACTGTTACTGGAAACGAACGCTTGAACCTAGAAGAGTGAAAGTTGGGCAGCCAAGTGGGCTTAGTGAACTGATCATTACCACCAAGTATCATCAAGATTTGGTGAAAAAATGTTTGCTGAGATTTCAGCAAACGAGTAGTTTTTTGGAAGCTTGGCAACCCCTTTCAAACGAAAGTGTTCTTCGCCAGTCTCTGCATGGGGTACTTCAAGAGGAAACAAACCATAGAGATAGAACTTAGAACTACTTCATTTTGTCAAGTTTCACGGAGCTAGCACAAACCGTGTTTGATTTAGAGTTTCAAACACATCTATCTATATAACAGAAAACAGAGTGAAACCTAAAAATTCAAACTGATACTGGAAACGAACGCTTGAACCTAGAAGAGTGAAAGTTGGGAAGCCAAGTGGGCTTAGTGAACTGATCATTACCACCAAGTATCATCAAGATTTGGTGAAAAAATGTTTGCTGAGATTTCAGCAAACTAGTAGTTTTTTGGAAGCTTGGCAACCCCTTTCAAATGAAAGTGTTTTTCGCCAGTCTCTGCATGGGGTACTTCAAGAGGAAACAAACCATAGAGATAGAACTTAGAACTACTTCATTTGCTCAAGTTTCAAAGAGCTAGCACAAACCGTGTTTGATTTAGAGTTTCAAACACATCTATCTATATAGCAGAAAACAGAGTGAAACCTAAAAATTCAAAGTGTTACTGGAAACGAACGCTTGAACCTAGAAGAGTGAAAATTGGGCAGCCAAGTGGGCTTAGTGAACTGATCATTACCACCAAGTATCATCAAGATTTGGTGAAAAAATGTTTGCTGAGATTTCAGCAAACTAGAAGTTTTTTGGAAGTTTGGCAACCCCTTTCAAACGAAAGTGTTCTTCGCCAGTCTCTGCATGGGGTACTTCAAGAGGAAACAAACCATAGAGATAGAACTTAGAACTACTTCATTTTGTCAAGTTTCACGGAGCTAGCACAAACCGTGTTTGATTTAGAGTTTCAAACACATCTATCTATATAGCAGAAAACAGAGTGAAACCTAAAATTTCAAAGTGTTACTGGAAACGAACGCTTGAACCTAGAAGAGTGAAAGTTGGGCAGCCAAGTGGGCTTAGTGAACTGATCATTACCACCAAGTATCATCAAGATTTGGTGAAAAAATGTTTGCTGAGATTTCAGCAAACGAGTAGTTTTTTGGAAGATTGGCAACCCCTTTCAAACGAAAGTGTTCTTCGCCAGTCTCTGCATGGGGTACTTCAAGAGGAAACAAACCATGGAGATAGAACTTAGAACTACTTCATTTGCTCAAGTTTCAAGGAGCTAGCACAAACCGTGTTTGATTTAGAGTTTCAAACACATCTATCTATATAGCAGAAAACAGAGTGAAACCTAAAAATTCAAAGTGTTACTGGAAACGAACGCTTGAACCTAGAAGAGTGAAAATTGGGCAGCCAAGTGGGCTTAGTGAACTGATCATTACCACCAAGTATCATCAAGATTTGGTGAAAAAATGTTTGCTGAGATTTCAGCAAACGAGTAGTTTTTTGGAAGCTTGGCAACCCCTTTCAAACGAAAGTGTTTTTCGCCAGTCTCTGCATGGGGTACTTCAAGAGGAAACAAACCATAAAGATAGAACTTAGAACTACTTCATTTTGTCAAGTTTCACGGAGCTAGCACAAACCGTGTTTGATTTAGAGTTTCAAACACATCTATCTATATAGCAGAAAACAGAGTGAAACCTAAAATTTCAAAGTGTTACTGGAAACGAACGCTTGAACCTAGAAGAGTCAAAATTGGGCAGCCAAGTGGGCTTAGTGAACTGATCATTACCACCAAGTATCATCAAGATTTGGTGAAAAAATGTTTGCTGAGATTTCAGCAAACGAGTAGTTTTTTGGAAGCTTGGCAACCCCTTTCAAACGAAAGTGTTCTTCGGCTGTCTCTGCATGGGTACTTCAAGAGGAAACAAACCATAGAGATAGAACTTAGAACTACTTCATTTTGTCAAGTTTCAAGGAGCTAGCACAAACCGTGTTTGATTTAGAGTTTCAAACACATCTATCTATATAACAAAAAACAGATGAAACCTAAAAATTCAAAGTGTTACTGGAAACGAACGCTTGAACCTAGAAGAGTGAAAATTGGGCAGCCAAGTGGGCTTAGTGAACTTATCATTACCACCAAGTATCATCAAGATTTGGTGAAAAAATGTTTGCTGAGATTTCAGCAAACTAGTAGTTTTTTGGAAGCTTGGCAACCCCTTTCAAACGAAAGTGTTTTTCGCCAGTCTCTGCATGGGGTACTTCAAGAGGAAACAAACCATAGAGATAGAACTTAGAACTACTTCATTTTGTCAAGTTTCACGGAGCTAGCACAAACCGTGTTTGATTTAGAGTTTCAAACACATCTATCTATATAACAGAAAACAGAGTGAAACCTAAAATTTCAAAGTGTTACTGGAAACGAACGCTTGAACCTAGAAGAGTGAAAATTGGGCAGCCAAGTGGGATTAGTGAACTGATCATTACCACCAAGTATCATCAAGATTTGGTGAAAAAATGTTTGCTGAGATTTCAGCAAACTAGTAGTTTTTTGGAAGCTTGGCAACCCCTTTCAAACGAAAGTGTTTTTCGCCAGTCTCTGCATGGGGTACTTCAAGAGGAAACAAACCATAGAGATAGATCTTAGAACTACTTCATTTTGTCAAGTTTCAAGGAGCTAGCACAAACCGTGTTTGATTTAGAGTTTCAAACACATCTATCTATATAGCAGAAAACAGAGTGAAACCTAAAAATTCACACTGTTACTGGAAATAAACGCTTGAACCTAGAAGAGTGAAAGTTGGGCAGCCAAGTGGGCTTAGTGAACTGATCATTACCACCAAGTATCATCAAGATTTGGTGAAAAAATGTTTGCTGAGATTTCAGCAAACTAGTAGTTTTTTGGAAGCTTGGCAACCCCTTTCAAACGAAAGGTTCTTCGCCAGTCTCTGCATGGGGTACTTCAAGAGGAAACAAACCATAGAGATAGAACTTAGAACTACTTCATTTTGTCAAGTTTCACGGAGCTAGCACAAACCGTGTTTGATTTAGAGTTTCAAACACATCTATCTATATAACAGAAAACAGAGTGAAACCTAAAAATTCAAACTGTTACTGGAAACGAACGCTTGAACCTAGAAGAGTGAAAGTTGGGCAGCCAAGTGGGATTAGTGAACTGATCATTACCACCAAGTATCATCAAGATTTGGTGAAAAAATGTTTGCTGAGATTTCAGCAAACTAGTAGTTTTTTGGAAGCTTGTCAACCCCTTTCAAACGAAAGTGTTTTTCGCCAGTCTCTGCATGGGGTACTTCAAGAGGAAACAAACCATAGAGATAGAACTTAGAACTACTTGATTTTGTCAAGTTTCAAGGAGCTAGCACAAACCGTGTTTGATTTAGAGTTTCAAACACATCTATCTATATAACAGAAAACAGAGTGAAACCTAAAAATTCAAAGTGTTACTGGAAACGAACGCTTGATCCTAGAAGAGTGAAAGTTGGGCAGCCAAGTGGGATTAGTGAACTGATCATTACCACCAAGTATCATCAAGATTTGGTGAAAAAATATTTGCTGAGATTTCAGCAAACGAGAAGTTTTTTGGAAGCTTGGCAACCCCTTTCAAACGAAAGTGTTCTTCGGCTGTCTCTGCATGGGGTACTTCAAGAGGAAACAAACCATAGAGATAGAACTTAGAACTACTTCATTTTGTCAAGTTTCACGGAGCTAGCACAAACCGTGTTTGATTTAGAGTTTCAAACACATCTATCTATATAACAGAAAACAGAGTGAAACCTAAAATTTCAAAGCGTTACTGGAAACGAACGCTTGAACCTAGAAGAGTGAAAATTGGGCAGCCAAGTGGGCTTAGTGAACTGATCATTACCACCAAGTATCATCAAGATTTGGTGAAAAAATGTTTGCTGAGATTTCAGCAAACTAGTAGTTTTTTGGAAGCTTGGCAACCCCTTTCAAACGAAAGTGTTCTTCGCCAGTCTCTGCATGGGGTACTTCAAGAGGAAACAAACCATAGAGATAGAACTTAGAACTACTTCATTTTGTCAAGTTTCAAGGAGCTAGCACAAACCGTGTTTGATTTAGAGTTTCAAACACATCTATCTATATAACAGAAAACAGAGTGAAACCTAAAAATTCAAAGTGTTACTGGAAACGAACGCTTGAACCTAGAAGAGTGAAAATTGGGCAGCCAAGTGGGCTTAGTGAACTGATCATTACCACCAAGTATCATCAAGATTTGGTGAAAAAATGTTTGCTGAGATTTCAGCAAACGAGTAGTTTTTTGGAAGCTTGGCAACCCCTTTCAAACGAAAGTGTTCTTCGCCAGTCTCTGCATGGGGTACTTCAAGAGGAAACAAACCATAGAGATAGAACTTAGAACTACTTCATTTTGTCAAGTTTCACGGACCTAGCACAAACCGTGTTTGATTTAGAGTTTCAAAGACATCTATCTATATAGCAGAAAACAGAGTGAAAAATAAAAATTCAAACGGTTACTGGAAACGAACGCTTGAACCTAGAAGAGTGAAAGTTGGGCAGCCAAGTGGGATTAGTGAACTGATCATTACCACCAAGTATCATCAAGATTTGGTGAAAAAATGTTTGCTGATATTTCAGCAAACTAATAGTTTTTTGGAAACTTGGCAACCCCTTTCAAACGAAAGTGTTTTTCGCCAGTCTCTGCATGGGGTACTTCAAGAGGAAACAAACCATAGAGAAAGAACTTAGAACTACTTCATTTGGTCAAGTTTCAAGGAGCTAGCACAAACCGTGTTTGATTTAGAGTTTCAAACACATCTATCTATATAGCAGAAAACAGAGTGAAACCTAAAAATTCAAAGTGTTACTGGAAACGAACGCTTGAACCTAGAAGAGTGAAAATTGGGCAGTCAAGTGGGCTTAGTGAACTGATCCTTACCACCAAGTATCATCAAGATTTGGTGAAAAAATGTTTGCTGAGATTTCAGCAAACTAGTAGTTTTTTGGAAGCTTGGCAACTCCTTTCAAACGAAAGTGTTCTTCGCCAGTCTCTGCATGGGGTACTTCAAGAGGAAACAAACCATAGAGATAGAACTTAGAACTACTTCATTTGGTCAAGTTTCAAGGAGCTAGCACAAACCGTGTTTGATTTAGAATTCCAAACACTGCTATCTATGTAGGAGAAAACAGAGTGAAACCTAAAAATTCAAACTGTTACTGGAAACGAATGCTTCAACCTAGAAGAATAAAAATTGGGCAGCCAAGTGGGATTAGTGAACTGATCATTACCACCAAGTATCATCAAGATTTGGTGAAAAAATGTTTGCTGAGATTTCAGCAAACTAGTAGTTTTTTGGAAGCTTGGCAACCCCTTTCAAACGAAAGTGTTTTTCGCCAGTCTCTGCATGGGGTACTTCAAGAGGAAACAAACCATAGAGATAGAACTAAGAACTACTTCATTTTGTCAAGTTTCAAGGAGCTAGCACAAACCGTGTTTGATTTAGAGTTTCAAACACATCTATCTATATAACAGAAAACAGAGTGAAACCAAAAATTCAAAGTGTTACTGGAAACGAACGCTTGAACCTAGAAGAGTGAAAATTGGGCAGCCAAGTGGGCTTAGTGAACTGATCATTACCACCAAGTATCATCAAGATTTGGTGAAAAAATGTTTGCTGAGATTTCAGCAAACGAGAAGTTTTTTGGAAGCTTGGCAACCCCTTTCAAACGAAAGTGTTCTTCAGCTGTCTCTGCATGGGGTACTTCAAGAGGAAACAAACCATAGAGATAGAACTTAGAACTACTTCATTTTGTCAAGTTTCACGGAGCTAGCACAAACCGTGTTTGATTTAGAGTTTCAAAGACATCTATCTATATAGCAGAAAACAGAGTGAAACCTAAAAATTCAAACTATTACTGGAAATGAACGCTTGAACCTAGAAGAGTGATAGTTGATCAGCCAAGTGGGATTAGTGAACTGATCATTACCACCAAGTATCATCAAGATTTGGTGAAAAAATGTTTGCTGATATTTCAGCAAACTAGTAGTTTTTTGGAAGCTTGGCAACCCCTTTCAAACGAAAGTGTTTTTCGCCAGTCTCTGCATGGGGTACTTCAAGAGGAAACAAACCATAGAGATAGAACTTAGAACTATTTCATTTTGTCAAGTTTCAAGGAGCTAGCACAAACCGTGTTTGATTTAGAGTTTCAAACACATCTATCTATATAACAGAAAACAGAGTGAAACCTAAAAATTCAAAGTGTTACTGGAAACGAACGCTTGAACCTAGAAGAGTGAAAGTTGGGCAGCCAAGTGGGATTAGTGAACTGATCATTACCACCAAGTATCATCAAGATTTGGTGAAAAAATGTTTGCTGAGATTTCAGCAAACTAGTAGTTTTTTGGAAGCTTGGCAACCCCTTTCAAACGAAAGTGTTCTTCGCCAGTCTCTGCATGGGTTACTTCAAGAGGAAACAAACCATAGAGATAGAACTAAGAACTACTTCATTTTGTCAAGTTTCACGGAGCTAGCACAAACCGTGTTTGATTTAGAGTTTCAAACACATCTATCTATATAGCAGAAAACAGAGTGAAACCTAAAAATTCACACTGTTACAGGAAACGAACGCTTGAACCTAGAAGAGTGAAAGTTGGGCAGCCAAGTGGGCTTAGTGAACTGATCATTACCACCAAGTATCATCAAGTTTTGGTGAAAAAATGTTTGCTGAGATTTCAGCAAACTAGTAGTTTTTTGGAAGCTTGGCAACCCCTTTCAAATGAAAGTGTTTTTCGCCAGTCTCTGCATGGGGTACATCAAGAGGAAACAAACCATAGAGATAGAACTTAGAACTACTTCATTTGCTCAAGTTTCAAGGAGCTAGCACAAACCGTGTTTGATTTAGAGTTTCAAACACATCTATCTATATAACAGAAAACAGAGTGAAACCTAAACATTCAAAGTGTTACTGGAAACGAACGCTTGAACCTAGAAGAGTGAAAGTTGCGCAGCCAAGTGGGATTAGTGAACTGATCATTACCACCAAGTATCATCAAGTTTTAGTGAAAAAATGTTTGCTGAGATTTCAGCAAACGAGTAGTTTTTTGGAAGCTTGGCAACCCCTTTCAAACGAAAGTGTTTTTCGCCAGTCTCTGCATGGGGTACTTCAAGAGGAAAAAAACCATAGAGATAGAACTTAGAACTACTTCATTTTGTCAAGTTTCAAGGAGCTAGCACAAACCGTGTTTGATTTAGAGTTTCAAAGACATCTATCTATATAGCAGAAAACAGAGTGAAACATAAAATTTCAAAGTGTTACTGGAAACGAACGCTTGAACCTAGAAGAGTAAAAATTGGGCAGCCAAGTGGGCTTAGTGAACTGCTCATTACCACCAAGTATCATCAAGTTTTGGTGAAAAAATGTTTGCTGAGATTTCAGCAAACTAGTAGTTTTTTGGAAGCTTGGCAACCCCTTTAAAACGAAAGTGTTTTTCCTCAGTCTCTGCATGGGGTACTTCAAGAGGAAACAAACCATAGAGATAGAACATAGGACTACTTCATTTGGTCAAGTTTCAAGGAGCTAGCACAAACCGTGTTTGATTTAGAGTTTCAAACACATCTATCTATATAGCAGAAAACAGAGTGAAACCTAAAAATTCAAAGTGTTACTGGAAACGAACGCTTGAACCTAGAAGAGTGAAAATTGGGCAGCCTAGTGGGCTTAGTGAACTGATCATTACCACCAAGTATCATCAAGATTTGGTGAAAAAATGTTTGCTGAGATTTCAGCAAACTAGTAGTTTTTTGGAAGCTTGGCAACCCCTTTCAAACGAAAGTGTTTTTCGCCAGTCTCTGCATGGGGTACTTCAAGAGGAAACAAACCATAGAGATAGAACTTAGAACTATTTCATTTGGTCAAGTTTCAAGGAGCTAGCACAAACCGTGTTTGATTTAGAATTCCAAACACAGCTATCTATGCAGGAGAAAACAGAGTGAAACCTAAAAATTCAAACTGTTACTGGAAACGAAAGCTTCAACCTAGAAGAATAAAATTTGGGAAGCCAAGTGGGATTAGTGAACTGATCATTACCACCAAGTATCATCAAGATTTGGGGAAAAAATGTTTGCTGAGATTTCAGCAAACTAGTAGTTTTTTGGAAGCTTGGCAACCCCTTTCAAACGGAAGTGTTTTTCGCCAGTCTCTGCATGGGGTACTTCAAGAGGAAACAAACCATAGAGATAGAACTTAGAACTACTTCATTTGGTCAAGTTTCAAGGAGCTAGCACAAACCGTGTTTGATTTAGAGTTTCAAACACATCTATCTATATAGCAGAAAACAGAGTGAAACCTAAAAATTCAAAGTGTTACTGGAAACGAACGATTGAACCTAGAAGAGTGAAAATTGGGCAGCCAAGTGGGCTTAGTGAACTGATCATTACCACCAAGTATCATCAAGATTTGGTGAAAAAATGTTTGCTGAGATTTCAGCAAACTAGTAGTTTTTTGGAAGCTTGGCAACCCCTTTCAAACGAAAGTGTTCTTCGCCAGTCTCTGCATGGGGTACTTCAAGAGGAAACAAACCATAGAGATAGAACATAGAACTACTTCATTTTGTCAAGTTTCACGGAGCTAGCACAAACCGTGTTTGATTTAGAGTTTCGAACACATCTATCTATATAGCAGAAAACAGAGTGAAACCTAAAAATTCAAACTGTTACTGGAAACGAACGCTTGAACCTAGAAGAGTGAAAGTTGGGCAGCCAAGTGGGATTAGTGAACTGATCATTACCACCAAGTATCATCAAGATTTGGTGAAAAAATGTTTGCTGAGATTTCAGCAAACGAGTAGTTTTTTGGAAGCTTCGCAACCCCTTTCAAATGAAAGTGTTTTTCGCCACTCTCTGCATGGGGTACTTCAAGAGGAAAAAAACCATAGAGATAGAACTTAGAACTACTTCATTTTGTCAAGTTTCAAGGAGCTAGCACAAACCGTGTTTGATTTAGAGTTTCAAAGACATCTATCTATATAGCAGAAAACAGAGTGAAACATAAAATTTCAAAGTGTTACTGGAAACGAACGCTTGAACCTAGAAGAGTAAAAATTGGGCAGCCAAGTGGGCTTAGTGAACTGATCATTACCACCAAGTATCATCAAGTTTTGGTGAAAAAATATTTGCTGAGATTTCAGCAAACTAGTAGTTTTTTGGAAGCTTGGCAACCCCTTTAAAACGAAAGTGTTTTTCGCCAGTCTCTGCATGGGGTACTTCAAGAGGAAACAAACCATAGAGATAGAACATAGGACTACTTCATTTGGTCAAGTTTCAAGGAGCTAGCACAAACCGTGATTGATTTAGAGTTTCAAACACAACTATCTATATAGCAGAAAACAGAGTGAAACCTAAAAATTCAAAGTGTTACTGGAAACGAACGCTTGAACCTAGAAGAGTGAAAATTGGGCAGCCAAGTGGGCTTAGTGAACTGATCATTACCACCAAGTATCATTAAGTTTTGGTGAAAAAATGTTTGCTGAGATTTCAGCAAACTAGTAGTTTTTTGGAAGCTTCGCAACCCCTTTCAAACGAAAGTGTTTTTCGCCAGTCTCTGCATGGGGTACTTCAAGAGGAAACAAACCATAGAGATAGAACTTAGAACTATTTCATTTGGTCAAGTTTCAAGGAGCTAGCACAAACCGTGTTTGATTTAGAATTCCAAACACAGCTATCTATGTAGGAGAAAACAGAGTGAAACCTAAAAATTCAAACTGTTACTGGAAACGAAAGCTTCAAACTAGAAGAATAAAATTTGGGCAGCCAAGTGGGATTAGTGAACTGATCATTACCACCAAGTATCATCAAGATTTGGTGAAAAAATGTTTGCTGAGATTTCAGCAAACTAGTAGTTTTTTGGAAGCTTGGCAACCCCTTTCAAACGAAAGTGTTCTTCGCCAGTCTCTGCATGGGGTACTTCAAGAGGAAACAAACCATGAAGATAGAACTTAGAACTACTTCATTTTGTCAAGTTTCACGGAGCTAGCACAAACCGTGTTTGATTTAGAGTTTCAAACACATCTATCTATATTACAGAAAACAGAGTGAAACCTAAAAATTCAAACTGTTACTGGAAACGAACGCTTGAACCTAGAAGAGTGAAAGTTGGGCAGCCAAGTGGGATTAGTGAACTGATCATTACCACCAAGTATCATCAAGATTTGGTGAAAAAATGTTTGCTGAGATTTCAGCAAACTAGTAGTTTTTTGGAAGCTTGGCAACCCCTTTCAAACGAAAGTGTTTTTCGCCAGTCTCTGCATGGGGTACTTCAAGAGGAAACAAACCATAGATATAGAACTTAGAACTACTTCATTTTGCCAAGTTTCAAGGAGCTAACACAAACCGTGTTTGATTTAGAGTTTCAAACACATCTATCTATACAGCAGAAAACAGAGTGAAACCTAAAAATTCAAACTGTTACTGGAAACGAACGCTTGAACCTAGAAGAGTGAAAGTTGGGCAGCCAAGTGGGATTAGTGAACTGATCATTACCACCAAGTATCATCAAGATTTGGTGAAAAAATGTTTGCTGAGATTTCAGCAAACGTGTAGTTTTTTGGAAGCTTGGCAACCCCTTTCAAACGAAAGTGTTTTTCGCCAGTCTCTGCATGGGGTACTTCAAGAGGAAACAAACCATAGCGATAGAACTTAGAACTATTTCATTTGGTCAAGTTTCAAGGAGCTAGCACAAACCGTGTTTGATTTAGAATTCCAAACACAGCTATCTATGCAGGAGAAAACAGAGTGAAAAATAAAAATTCAAACTGTTACTGGAAACGAAAGCTTCAACCTAGAAGAATAAAATTTGGGCAGCCAAGTGGGATTAGTGAACTGATCATTACCACCAAGTATCATCAAGATTTGGTGAAAAAATGTTTGCTGAGATTTCAGCAAACTAGTAGTTTTTTGGAAGCTTGGCAACCCCTTTCAAACGAAAGTGTTCTTCGCCAGTCTCTGCATGGGGTACTTCAAGAGGAAACAAACCATAGAGATAGAACTTAGAACTACTTCATTTTGTCAAGTTTCACGGAGCTAGCACAAACCGTGTTTGATTTAGAGTTTCAAACACATCTATCTATATAGCAGAAAACAGAGTGAAACCTAAAAATTCAAACTGTTACTGGAAACGAACGCTTGAACCTAGAAGAGTGAAAGTTGGGCAGCCAAGTGGGCTTAGTGAACTGATCATTACCACCAAGTATCATCAAGATTTGGTGAAAAAATGTTTGCTGAGATTTCAGCAAACGAGTAGTTTTTTGGAAGCTTGGCAACCCCTTTCAAACGAAAGTGTTCTTCGCCAGTCTCTGCATGGGGTACTTCAAGAGGAAACAAACCATAGAGATAGAACTTAGAACTACTTCATTTTGTCAAGTTTCACGGAGCTAGCACAAACCGTGTTTGATTTAGAGTTTCAAACACATCTATCTATACAGCAGAAAACAGAGTGAAACCTAAAAATTCAAACTGTTACTGGAAACGAACGCTTGAACCTAGGAGAGTGAAAGTTGGGCAGCCAAGTGGGATTAGTGAACTGATCATTACCACCAAGTATCATCAAGATTTGGTGAAAAAATGTTTGCTGAGATTTCAGCAAACTAGTAGTTTTTTGGAAGCTTGGCAACTCCTTTCAAACGAAAGTGTTTTTCGCCAGTCTCTGCATGGGGTACTTCAAGAGGAAAAAAACCATAGAGATAGAACTAACAACTACTTCATTTTGTCAAGTTTCAAGGAGCTACCACAAACCGTGTTTGATTTAGAGTTTCAAAGACATCTATCTATATAGCAGAAAACAGAGTGAAACCTAAAATTTCAAAGTGTTACTGGAAACGAACGCTTGAACCTAGAAGAGTAAAAATTGGGCAGCCAGTGGGCTTAGTGAACTGATCATTACCATCAAGTATCATCAAGTTTTGGTGAAAAAATGTTTGCTGAGATTTCAGCAAACTAGTAGTTTTTTGGAAGCTTGGCAACCCCTTTCAAACGGAAGTGTTTTTCGCCAGTCTCTGCATGGGGTACTTCAAGAGGAAACAAACCATAGAGATAGAACTTAGAACTACTTCATTTGGTCAAGTTTCAAGGAGCTAGCACAAACCGTGTTTGATTTAGAGTTTCAAACACATCTATCTATATAGCAGAAAACAGAGTGAAAACTAAAAATTCAAAGTGTTACTGGAAACGAACGCTTGAACCTAGAAGAGTGAAAATTGGGCAGCCAAGTGGGCTTAGTGAACTGATCATTACCACCAAGTATCATCAAGATTTGGTGAAAAAATGTTTGCTGAGATTTCAGCAAACGAGTAGTTTTTTGGAAGCTTGGCAACCCCTTTCAAACGAAAGTGTTCTTCGCCAGTCTCTGCATGGGGTACTTCAAGAGGAAACAAACCATAGAGATAGAACTTAGAACTACTTCATTTTGTCAAGTTTCACGGAGCTAGCACAAACCGTGTTTGATTTAGAGTTTCAAACACATCTATCTATACAGCAGAAAACAGAGTGAAACCTAAAAATTCAAACTGTTACTGGAAACGAACGCTTGAACCTAGAAGAGTGAAAGTTGGGCAGCCAAGTGGGATTAGTGAACTGATCATTACCACCAAGTATCGTCAAGATTTGGTGAAAAAATGTTTGCTGAGATTTCAGCAAACGAGTAGTTTTTTGGAAGCTTGGCAACCCCTTTCAAACGAAAGTGTTCTTCGCCAGTCTCTGCATGGGGTACTTCAAGAGGAAACAAACCATAGAGATAGAACTTAGAACTACTTCATTTTGTCAAGTTTCAAGGAGCTAGCACAAACCGTGTTTGATTTAGAGTTTCAAACACATCTATCTATATATCAGAAAACAGAGTGAAACCTAAAAATTCAAAGTGTTACTGGAAACGAACGCTTGAACCTAGAAGAGTGAAAGTTGGGCAGCCAAGGTGGGATTAGTGAACTGATCATTACCACCAAGTATCATCAAGATTTGGTGAAAAAATGTTTACTGAGATTTCAGCAAACTAGTAGTTTTTTGGAAGCTTGGCAACCCCTTTCAAACGAAAGTGTTCTTCGCCAGGCTCTGCATGGGGTACTTCAAGAGGAAACAAACCATAGAGATAGAACTTAGAACTACTTCATTTTGTCAAGTTTCACGGAGCTAGCACAAACCGTGTTTGATTTAGAGTTTCAAACACATCTATCTATATAACAGAAAACAGAGTGAAACCTAAAAATTCAAACTGTTACTGGAAACGAACGCTTGAACCTAGAAGAGTGAAAGTTGGGCAGCCAAGTGGGATTAGTGAAATGATCATTACCACCAAGTATCATCAAGATTATGTGAAAAAATGTTTTCTGAGATTTCAGCAAACGAGAAGTTTTTTGGAAGCTTGGCAACCCCTTTCAAATGAATGTGTTCTTCCCCAGTCTCTGCATGGGGTACTTCAAGAGGAAACAAACCATAGAGATAGAACTTAGAACTACTTCATTTGGTCAAGTTTCAAGGAGCTAGCACAAACCGTGTTTGATTTAGAATTCCAAACACAGCTATCTATGTAGGAGAAAACAGAGTGAAAACCTAAAAATTCAAACTGTTACTGGAAACGAATGCTTCAACCTAGAAGAATAAAAATTGGGCAGCCAAGTGGGATTAGTGAACTGATCATTACCACCAAGTATCATCAAGATTTGGTGAAAAAAATGTTTGCTGAGATTTCAGCAAACTAGTAGTTTTTTGGAAGCTTGGCAACCCCTTTCAAACGAAAGTGTTCTTCGCCAGTCTCTGCATGGGGTACTTCAAGAGGAAACAAACCATAGAGATAGAACTTAGAACTACTTCATTTTGTCAAGTTTCACGGAGCTAGCACAAACCGTGTTTGATTTAGAGTTTCAAAGACATCTATCTATATAGCAGAAAACAGAGTGAAACCTAAAAATTCAAACTGTTACTGGAAACGAACGCTTGAACCTAGAAGAGTGAAATTTGGGCAGCCAAGTGGGATTAGTGAACTGATCATTACCACCAACTATCATCAAGATTTGGTGAAAAAATGTTTGCTGAGATTTCAGCAAACTAGTAGTTTTTTGGAAGCTTGGCAACCCCTTTCAAACGAAAGTGTTTTTCGCCAGTCTCTGCATGGGGTACTTCAAGAGGAAACAAACCATAGAGATAGAACTTAGAACTACTTCATTTTGTCAAGTGTCAAGGAGCTAGCACAAACCGTGTTTGATTTAGAGTTTCAAACACATCTATCTATATAACAGAAAACAGAGTGAAACCTAAAAATTCAAAGTGTTACTGGAAACGAACGCTTGAACCTAGAAGAGTGAAAGTTGGGCAGCCAAGTGGGATTAGTGAACTGATCATTACCACCAAGTATCATCAAGATTTGGTGAAAAAATGTTTGCTGAGATTTCAGCAAACTACTAGTTTTTTGGAAGCTTGGCAACCCCTTTCAAACGAAAGTGTTTTTCGCCAGTCTCTGCATGGGGTACTTCAAGAGGAAACAAACCATAGAGATAGAACTTAGAACTACTTCATTTGCTCAAGTTTCAAGGAGCTAGCACAAACCGTGTTTGATTTAGAGTTTCAAACACATCTATCTATATAGCAGAAAACAGAGTGAAACCTAAAAATTCAAAGTGTTACTGGAAACGAACGCTTGAACCTAGAAGAGTGAAAATTGGGCAGCCAAGTGGGCTTAGTGAACTGATCATTACCACCAAGTATCATCAAGTTTTGGTGAAAAAATGTTTGCTGAGATTTCAGCAAACTAGTAGTTTTTTGGAAGCTTCGCAACCCCTTTCAAACGAAAGTGTTTTTCGCCAGTCTCTGCATGGGGTACTTCAAGAGGAAACAAACCATAGAGATAGAAATTAGAACTATTTCATTTGGTCAAGTTTCAAGGAGCTAGCACAAACCGTGTTTGATTTAGAATTCCAAACACAGCTATCTATGTAGGAGAAAACAGAGTGAAACCTAAAAATTCAAACTGTTACTGGAAATGAAAGCTTCAAACTAGAAGAATAAAATTTGGGCAGCCAAGTGGGATTAGTGAACTGATCATTACCACCAAGTATCATCAAGATTTGGTGAAAAAATGTTTGCTGAGATTTCAGCAAACTAGTAGTTTTTTGGAAGCTTGGCAACCCTTTCAAACGGAAGTGTTTTTCGCCAGTCTCTGCATGGGGTACTTCAAGAGGAAACAAACCATAGAGATAGAACTTAGAACTACTTCATTTTGTCAAGTTTCACGGAGCTAGCACAAACCGTGTTTGATTTAGAGTTTCAAAGACATCTATCTATATAGCAGAAAACAGAGTGAAACCTAAAAATTCAAACTGTTACTGGAAACGAACGCTTGAACCTAGAAGAGTGAAATTTGGGCAGCCAAGTGGGATTAGTGAACTGATCATTACCACCAAGTATCATCAAGATTTGGTGAAAAAATGTTTGCTGAGATTTCAGCAAACTAGTAGTTTTTTTAAGCTTGGCAACCCCTTTCAAACGAAAGTGTTTTTCGCCAGTCTCTGCATGGGGTACTTCAAGAGGAAACAAACCATAGATATAGAACTTAGAACTACTTCATTTTGCCAAGTTTCAAGGAGCTAACACAAACCGTGTTTGATTTAGAGTTTCAAACACATCTATCTATACAGCAGAAAACAGAGTGAAACCTAAAAATTCAAACTGTTACTGGAAACGAACGCTTGAACCTAGAAGAGTGAAAGTTGGGCAGCCAAGTGGGATTAGTGAACTGATCATTACCACCAAGTATCATCAAGATTTGGTGAAAAAATGTTTGCTGAGATTTCAGCAAACGAGTAGTTTTTTGGAAGCTTGGCAACCCCTTTCAAACGAAAGTGTTTTTCGCCAGTCTCTGCATGGGGTACTTCAAGAGGAAACAAACCATAGCGATAGAACTTAGAACTATTTCATTTGGTCAAGTTTCAAGGAGCTAGCACAAACCGTGTTTGATTTAGAATTCCAAACACAGCTATCTATGCAGGAGAAAACAGAGTGAAAAATAAAAATTCAAACTGTTACTGGAAACGAAAGCTTCAACCTAGAAGAATAAAATTTGGGCAGCCAAGTGGGATTAGTGAACTGATCATTACCACCAAGTATCATCAAGATTTGGTGAAAAAATGTTTGCTGAGATTTCAGCAAACTAGTAGTTTTTTGGAAGCTTGGCAACCCCTTTCAAACGAAAGTGTTCTTCGCCAGTCTCTGCATGGGGTACTTCAAGAGGAAACAAACCATAGAGATAGAACTTAGAACTACTTCATTTTGTCAAGTTTCACGGAGCTAGCACAAACCGTGTTTGATTTAGAGTTTCAAACACATCTATCTATATAGCAGAAAACAGAGTGAAACCTAAAAATTCAAACTGTTACTGGAAACGAACGCTTGAACCTAGAAGAGTGAAAGTTGGGCAGCCAAGTGGGCTTAGTGAACTGATCATTACCACCAAGTATCATCAAGATTTGGTGAAAAAATGTTTGCTGAGATTTCAGCAAACGAGTAGTTTTTTGGAAGCTTGGCAACCCCTTTCAAACGAAAGTGTTCTTCGCCAGTCTCTGCATGGGGTACTTCAAGAGGAAACAAACCATAGAGATAGAACTTAGAACTACTTCATTTTGTCAAGTTTCACGGAGCTAGCACAAACCGTGTTTGATTTAGAGTTTCAAACACATCTATCTATACAGCAGAAAACAGAGTGAAACCTAAAAATTCAAACTGTTACTGGAAACGAACGCTTGAACCTAGGAGAGTGAAAGTTGGGCAGCCAAGTGGGATTAGTGAACTGATCATTACCACCAAGTATCATCAAGATTTGGTGAAAAAATGTTTGCTGAGATTTCAGCAAACTAGTAGTTTTTTGGAAGCTTGGCAACTCCTTTCAAACGAAAGTGTTTTTCGCCAGTCTCTGCATGGGGTACTTCAAGAGGAAAAAAACCATAGAGATAGAACTAACAACTACTTCATTTTGTCAAGTTTCAAGGAGCTACCACAAACCGTGTTTGATTTAGAGTTTCAAAGACATCTATCTATATAGCAGAAAACAGAGTGAAACCTAAAATTTCAAAGTGTTACTGGAAACGAACGCTTGAACCTAGAAGAGTAAAAATTGGGCAGCCAGTGGGCTTAGTGAACTGATCATTACCATCAAGTATCATCAAGTTTTGGTGAAAAAATGTTTGCTGAGATTTCAGCAAACTAGTAGTTTTTTGGAAGCTTGGCAACCCCTTTCAAACGGAAGTGTTTTTCGCCAGTCTCTGCATGGGGTACTTCAAGAGGAAACAAACCATAGAGATAGAACTTAGAACTACTTCATTTGGTCAAGTTTCAAGGAGCTAGCACAAACCGTGTTTGATTTAGAGTTTCAAACACATCTATCTATATAGCAGAAAACAGAGTGAAAACTAAAAATTCAAAGTGTTACTGGAAACGAACGCTTGAACCTAGAAGAGTGAAAATTGGGCAGCCAAGTGGGCTTAGTGAACTGATCATTACCACCAAGTATCATCAAGATTTGGTGAAAAAATGTTTGCTGAGATTTCAGCAAACGAGTAGTTTTTTGGAAGCTTGGCAACCCCTTTCAAACGAAAGTGTTCTTCGCCAGTCTCTGCATGGGGTACTTCAAGAGGAAACAAACCATAGAGATAGAACTTAGAACTACTTCATTTTGTCAAGTTTCACGGAGCTAGCACAAACCGTGTTTGATTTAGAGTTTCAAACACATCTATCTATACAGCAGAAAACAGAGTGAAACCTAAAAATTCAAACTGTTACTGGAAACGAACGCTTGAACCTAGAAGAGTGAAAGTTGGGCAGCCAAGTGGGATTAGTGAACTGATCATTACCACCAAGTATCGTCAAGATTTGGTGAAAAAATGTTTGCTGAGATTTCAGCAAACGAGTAGTTTTTTGGAAGCTTGGCAACCCCTTTCAAACGAAAGTGTTCTTCGCCAGTCTCTGCATGGGGTACTTCAAGAGGAAACAAACCATAGAGATAGAACTTAGAACTACTTCATTTTGTCAAGTTTCAAGGAGCTAGCACAAACCGTGTTTGATTTAGAGTTTCAAACACATCTATCTATATATCAGAAAACAGAGTGAAACCTAAAAATTCAAAGTGTTACTGGAAACGAACGCTTGAACCTAGAAGAGTGAAAGTTGGGCAGCCAAGTGGGATTAGTGAACTGATCATTACCACCAAGTATCATCAAGATTTGGTGAAAAAATGTTTACTGAGATTTCAGCAAACTAGTAGTTTTTTGGAAGCTTGGCAACCCCTTTCAAACGAAAGTGTTCTTCGCCAGGCTCTGCATGGGGTACTTCAAGAGGAAACAAACCATAGAGATAGAACTTAGAACTACTTCATTTTGTCAAGTTTCACGGAGCTAGCACAAACCGTGTTTGATTTAGAGTTTCAAACACATCTATCTATATAACAGAAAACAGAGTGAAACCTAAAAATTCAAACTGTTACTGGAAACGAACGCTTGAACCTAGAAGAGTGAAAGTTGGGCAGCCAAGTGGGATTAGTGAAATGATCATTACCACCAAGTATCATCAAGATTATGTGAAAAAATGTTTTCTGAGATTTCAGCAAACGAGAAGTTTTTTGGAAGCTTGGCAACCCCTTTCAAATGAATGTGTTCTTCCCCAGTCTCTGCATGGGGTACTTCAAGAGGAAACAAACCATAGAGATAGAACTTAGAACTACTTCATTTGGTCAAGTTTCAAGGAGCTAGCACAAACCGTGTTTGATTTAGAATTCCAAACACAGCTATCTATGTAGGAGAAAACAGAGTGAAACCTAAAAATTCAAACTGTTACTGGAAACGAATGCTTCAACCTAGAAGAATAAAAATTGGGCAGCCAAGTGGGATTAGTGAACTGATCATTACCACCAAGTATCATCAAGATTTGGTGAAAAAATGTTTGCTGAGATTTCAGCAAACTAGTAGTTTTTTGGAAGCTTGGCAACCCCTTTCAAACGAAAGTGTTCTTCGCCAGTCTCTGCATGGGGTACTTCAAGAGGAAACAAACCATAGAGATAGAACTTAGAACTACTTCATTTTGTCAAGTTTCACGGAGCTAGCACAAACCGTGTTTGATTTAGAGTTTCAAAGACATCTATCTATATAGCAGAAAACAGAGTGAAACCTAAAAATTCAAACTGTTACTGGAAACGAACGCTTGAACCTAGAAGAGTGAAATTTGGGCAGCCAAGTGGGATTAGTGAACTGATCATTACCACCAACTATCATCAAGATTTGGTGAAAAAATGTTTGCTGAGATTTCAGCAAACTAGTAGTTTTTTGGAAGCTTGGCAACCCCTTTCAAACGAAAGTGTTTTTCGCCAGTCTCTGCATGGGGTACTTCAAGAGGAAACAAACCATAGAGATAGAACTTAGAACTACTTCATTTTGTCAAGTGTCAAGGAGCTAGCACAAACCGTGTTTGATTTAGAGTTTCAAACACATCTATCTATATAACAGAAAACCGAGTGAAACCTAAAAATTCAAAGTGTTACTGGAAACGAACGCTTGAACCTAGAAGAGTGAAAGTTGGGCAGCCAAGTGGGATTAGTGAACTGATCATTACCACCAAGTATCATCAAGATTTGGTGAAAAAATGTTTGCTGAGATTTCAGCAAACTACTAGTTTTTTGGAAGCTTGGCAACCCCTTTCAAACGAAAGTGTTTTTCGCCAGTCTCTGCATGGGGTACTTCAAGAGGAAACAAACCATAGAGATAGAACTTAGAACTACTTCATTTGCTCAAGTTTCAAGGAGCTAGCACAACCCGTGTTTGATTTAGAGTTTCAAACACATCTATCTATATAGCAGAAAACAGAGTGAAACCTAAAAATTCAAAGTGTTACTGGAAACGAACGCTTGAACCTAGAAGAGTGAAAATTGGGCAGCCAAGTGGGCTTAGTGAACTGATCATTACCACCAAGTATCATCAAGTTTTGGTGAAAAAATGTTTGCTGAGATTTCAGCAAACTAGTAGTTTTTTGGAAGCTTCGCAACCCCTTTCAAACGAAAGTGTTTTTCGCCAGTCTCTGCATGGGGTACTTCAAGAGGAAACAAACCATAGAGATAGAAATTAGAACTATTTCATTTGGTCAAGTTTCAAGGAGCTAGCACAAACCGTGTTTGATTTAGAATTCCAAACACAGCTATCTATGTAGGAGAAAACAGAGTGAAACCTAAAAATTCAAACTGTTACTGGAAATGAAAGCTTCAAACTAGAAGAATAAAATTTGGGCAGCCAAGTGGGATTAGTGAACTGATCATTACCACCAAGTATCATCAAGATTTGGTGAAAAAATGTTTGCTGAGATTTCAGCAAACTAGTAGTTTTTTGGAAGCTTGGCAACCCCTTTCAAACGGAAGTGTTTTTCGCCAGTCTCTGCATGGGGTACTTCAAGAGGAAACAAACCATAGAGATAGAACTTAGAACTACTTCATTTTGTCAAGTTTCACGGAGCTAGCACAAACCGTGTTTGATTTAGAGTTTCAAAGACATCTATCTATATAGCAGAAAACAGAGTGAAACCTAAAAATTCAAACTGTTACTGGAAACGAACGCTTGAACCTAGAAGAGTGAAATTTGGGCAGCCAAGTGGGATTAGTGAACTGATCATTACCACCAAGTATCATCAAGATTTGGTGAAAAAATGTTTGCTGAGATTTCAGCAAACTAGTAGTTTTTTTAAGCTTGGCAACCCCTTTCAAACGAAAGTGTTTTTCGCCAGTCTCTGCATGGGGTACTTCAAGAGGAAACAAACCATAGAGATAGAACTTAGAACTACTTCATTTTGTCAAGTTTCAAGGAGCTAGCACAAACCGTGTTTGATTTAGAGTTTCAAACACATCTATCTATATAACAGAAAACAGAGTGAAACCTAAAAATTCAAAGTGTTACTGGAAACGAACGCTTGAACCTAGAAGAGTGAAAGTTGGGCAGCCAAGTGGGATTAGTGAACTGATCATTACCACCAAGTATCATCAAGATTTGGTGAAAAAATGTTTGCTGAGATTTCAGCAAACTAGTAGTTTTTTGGAAGCTTGGCAACCCCTTTCAAACGAAAGTGTTTTTCGCCAGTCTCTGCATGGGGTACTTCAAGAGGAAACAAACCATAGAGATAGAACTTAGAACTACTTCATTTAGTCAAGTTTCACGGAGCTAGCACAAACCGTGTTTGATTTAGAGTTTCAAACACATCTATCTATATAGCAGAAAACAGAGTGAAACCTAAAATTTCAAACTGTTACTGGAAACGAACGCTTGAACCTAGAAGAGTGAAAATTGGGCAGCCAAGTGGGCTTAGTGAACTGATCATTACCACCAAGTATCATCAAGATTTGGTGAAAAAATGTTTGCTGAGATTTCAGCAAACTAGTAGTTTTTTGGAAGCTTGGCAACCCCTTTCAAATGAAAGTGTTTTTCGCCAGTCTCTGCATGGGGTACTTCAAGAGGAAACAAACCATAGAGATAGAACTTAGAACTACTTCATTTGCTCAAGTTTCAAGGAGCTAGCACAAACCGTGTTTGATTTAGAGTTTCAAACACATCTATCTATATAGCAGAAAACAGAGTGAAACCTAAAAATTCAAAGTGTTACTGGAAACGAACGCGTGAACCTGGAAGAGTGAAAGTTGGGCAGCCAAGTGGGCTTAGTGAACTGATCATTACCACCAAGTATCATCAAGATTTGGTGAAAAAATGTTTGCTGAGATTTCAGCAAACTAGTAGTTTTTTGGAAGCTTGGCAACCCCTTTCAAACGAAAGTGTTTTTCGCCAGTCTCTGCATGGGGTACTTCAAGAGGAAACAAACCATAGAGATAGAACTTAGAACTACTTCATTTTGTCAAGTTTCACGGAGCTAGCACAAACCGTGTTTGATTTAGAGTTTCAAACACATCTATCTATATAACAGAAAACAGAGTGAAACCTAAAAATTCAAACTGTTAATGGAAACGAACGCTTGAACCTAGAAGACTGAAAGTTGGGCAGCCAAGTGGGCTTAGTGAACTGATCATTACCACCAAGTATCATCAAGATTTGGTGAAAAAATGTTTGCTGAGATTTCAGCAAACTAGTAGTTTTTTGGAAGCTTGGCAACCCCTTTCAAACGAAAGTGTTTTTCGCCAGTCTCTGCAAGGGGTACTTCAAGAGGAAACAAACCATAGAGATAGAACATAGAACTACTTCATTTTGTCAAGTTTCAAGGAGCTAGCACAAACCGTGTTTGATTTAGAGTTTCAAACACATCTATCTATAAAACAGAAAACAGAGTGAAACCTAAAATTTCAAAGTGTTACTGGAAACGAACGCTTGAACCTAGAAGAGTGAAAATTGGGCAGCCAAGTGGGCTTAGTGAACTGATCATTACCACCAAGTATCATCAAGATTTGGTGAAAAAATGTTTGCTGAGATTTCAGCAAACTAGTAGTTTTTTGGAAGCTTGGCAACCCCTTTCAAACGAAAGTGTTCTTCGCCAGTCTCTGCATGGGGTACTTCAAGAGGAAACAAACCATAGAGATAGAACTTAGAACTACTTCATTTTGTCAAGTTTCACGGAGCTAGCACAAACCGTGTTTGATTTAGAGTTTCAAACACATCTATCTATATAACAGAAAACAGAGTGAAACCTAAAAATTCAAACTGTTACTGGAAACGAACGCTTGAACCTAGAAGAGTGAAAGTTGGGCAGCCAAGTGAGATTAGTGAACTGATCATTACCACCAAGTATCATCAAGATTTGGTGAAAAAATGTTTGCTGAGATTTCAGCAAACGAGAAGTTTTTTGGAAGCTTGGCAACCCCTTTCAAACGAAAGTGTTCTTCGCCAGTCTCTGCATGGGGTACTTCAAGAGGAAACAAACCATAGAGATAGAACTTAGAACTACTTCATTTTGTCAAGTTTCACGGAGCTAGCACAAACCGTGTTTGATTTAGAGTTTCGAGACAACTATCTATATAGCAGAAAACAGAGTGAAACCTAAAAATTCAAACTGTTACTGGAAAAGAACGCTTGAACCTAGAAGAGTGAAAGTTGGGCAGCCAAGTGGGCTTAGTGAACTGATGATTACCACCAAGTATCATCAAGATTTGGTGAAAAAATGTTTGCTGAGATTTCAGCAAACTAGTAGTTTTTTGGAAGCTTGGCAACCCCTTTCAAATGAAAGTGTTTTTCGCCAGTCTCTGCATGGGGTACTTCAAGAGGAAACAAACCATAGAGATAGAACTTAGAACTACTTCATTTGGTCAAGTTTCAAGGAGCTAGCACAAACCGTGTTTGATTTAGAATTCCAAACACAGCTATCTATGTAGGAGAAAACATAGTGAAACCTAAAAATTTAAACTGTTACTGGAAACGAACGCTTGAACCTAGTAGAGTGAAATTTGGGCAGCCAAGTGGGATTAGTGAACTGATCATTACCACCAAGTATCATCAAGATTTGGTGAAAAAATGTTTGCTGAGATTTCAGCAAACTAGTAGTTTTTTGGAAGCTTGGCAACCCCTTTCAAACGAAAGTGTTTTTCGCCAGTCTCTGCATGGGGTACTTCAAGAGGAAACAAACCATAGAGATAGAACTTAGAACTACTTCATTTTGACAAGTTTCAAGAGCTAGCACAAACCGTGTTTGATTTAGAGTTTCAAACACATCTATCTATATAACAGAAAACAGAGTGAAACCTAAAAATTCAAAGTGTTACTGGAAACGAACGCTTGAACCTAGAAGAGTGAAAGTTGGGCAGCCAAGTGGGATTAGTGAACTGATCATTACCACCAAGTATCATCAAGATTTGGTGAAAAAATGTTTGCTGAGATTTCAGCAAACTAGTAGTTTTTTGGAAGCTTGGCAACCCCTTTCAAACGAAAGTGTTTTTCGCCAGTCTCTGCATGGGGTACTTCAAGAGGAAACAAACCATAGAGATAGAACTTAGAACTACTTCATTTTGCCAAGTTTCACGGAGCTAGCACAAACCGTGTTTGATTTAGAGTTTCAAACACATCTATCTATATAGCAGAAAACAGAGTGAAACCTAAAATTTCAAAATGTTACTGGAAACGAACGCTTGAACCTAGAAGAGTGAAAATTGGGCAGCCAAGTGGGCTTAGTGAACTGATCATTACCACCATGTATCATCAAGATTTGGTGAAAAAATGTTTGCTGAGATTTCAGCAAACTAGTAGTTTTTTGGAAGCTTGGCAACCCCTTTCAAATGAAAGTGTTTTTCGCCAGTCTCTGCATGGGGTACTTCAAGAGGAAACAAACCATAGAGATAGAACTTAGAACTACTTCATTTGCTCAAGTTTCAAGGAGCTAGCACAAACCGTGTTTGATTTAGAGTTTCAAACACATCTATCTATATAGCAGAAAACAGAGTGAAACCTAAAAATTGAAAGTGTTACTGGAAACGAACGCTTGAACCTAGAAGAGTGAAAAGTGGGCAGCCAAGTGGGCTTAGTGAACTGATCATTACCACCAAGTATCATCAAGATTTGGTGAAAAAATGTTTGCTGAGATTTCAGCAAACTAGTAGTTTTTTGGAAGCTTGGCAACCCCTTTCAAACGAAAGTGTTTTTCGCCTGTCTCTGCATGGGGTACTTCAAGAGGAAACAAACCATAGAGATAGAACTTAGAACTACTTCATTTTGTCAAGTTTCACGGAGCTAGCACAAACCGTGTTTGATTTAGAGTTTCAAACACATCTATCTATATAACAGAAAACAGAGTGAAACCTAAAAATTCAAACTGTTACTGGAACGAACGCTTGAACCTAGAAGAGTGAAAGTTGGGCAGCCAAGTGGGATTAGTGAACTGATCATTACCACCAAGTATCATCAAGATTTGGTGAAAAAATGTTTGCTGAGATTTCAGCAAACTAGTAGTTTTTTGGAAGCTTGGCAACCCCTTTCAAACGAAAGTGTTTTTCGCCAGTCTCTGCAAGGGGTACTTCAAGAGGAAACAAACCATAGAGATAGAACTTAGAACTACTTCATTTTGTCAAGTTTCAAGGAGCTAGCACAAACCGTGTTTGATTTAGAGTTTCAAACACATCTATCTATATAACAGAAAACAGAGTGAAACCTAAAAATTCAAGGTGTTACTGGAAACGAACGCTTGAACCTAGAAGAGTGAAAATTGGGCAGCCAAGTGGGCTTAGTGAACTGATCATTACCACCAAGTATCATCAAGATTTGGTGAAAAAATGTTTGCTGAGATTTCAGCAAACTAGTAGTTTTTTGGAAGCTTGGCAACCCCTTTCAAATGAAAGTGTTTTTCGCCAGTCTCTGCATGGGGTACTTCAAGAGGAAACAAACCATAGAGATAGAACTTAGAACTACTTCATTTGCTCAAGTTTCAAGGAGCTAGCACAAACCGTGTTTGATTTAGAGTTTCAAACACATCTATCTATATAGCAGAAAACAGAGTGAAACCTAAAAATTCAAAGTGTTACTGGAAACGAACGCTTGAACCTAGAAGAGTGAAAATTGGGCAGCCAAGTGGGCTTAGTGAACTGATCATTACCACCAAGTATCATCAAGATTTGGTGAAAAAATGTTTGCTGAGATTTCAGCAAACTAGTAGTTTTTTGGAAGCTTGGCAACCCCTTTCAAACGAAAGTGTTTTTCGCCAGTCTCTGCAAGGGGTACTTCAAGAGGAAACAAACCATAGAGATAGAACTTAGAACTACTTCATTTTGTCAAGTTTCAAGGAGCTAGCACAAACCGTGTTTGATTTAGAGTTTCAAACACATCTATCTATATAACAGAAAACAGAGTGAAACCTAAAAATTCAAGGTGTTACTGGAAACGAACGCTTGAACCTAGAAGAGTGAAAATTGGGCAGCCAAGTGGGCTTAGTGAACTGATCATTACCACCAAGTATCATCAAGATTTGGTGAAAAAATGTTTGCTGAGATTTCAGCAAACGAGAAGTTTTTGGAAGCTTGGCAACCCCTTTCAAACGAAAGTGTTCTTCGGCTGTCTCTGCATGGGGTACTTCAAGAGGAAACAAACCATAGAGATAGAACTTAGAACTACTTCATTTTGTCAAGTTTCACGGAGCTAGCACAAACCGTGTTTGATTTAGAGTTTCAAACACATCTATCTATATAACAGAAAACAGAGTGAAACCTAAAAATTCAACTGTTACTGGAAACGAACGCTTGAACCTAGAAGAGTGAAAGTTGGGCAGCCAAGTGGGATTAGTGAACTGATCATTACCACCAAGTATCATCAAGATTTGGTGAAAAAATGTTTGCTGAGATTTCAGGAAACTAGTAGTTTTTTGGAAGCTTGGCAACCCCCTTTCAAACGAAAGTGTTTTTCGCCAGTCTCTGCAAGGGGTACTTCAAGAGGAAACAAACCATAGAGATAGAACTTAGAACTACTTCATTTTGTCAAGTTTCAAGGAGCTAGCACAAACCGTGTTTGATTTAGAGTTTCAAACACATCTATCTATATGACAGAAAACAGAGTGAAACCTAAAAATTCAAAGTGTTACTGGAAACGAACGCTTGAATCGAGAAGAGTGAAAATTGGGCAGCCAAGTGGGCTTAGTGAACTGATCATTACCACCAAGTATCATCAAGATTTGGTGAAAAAATGTTTTCTGAGATTTCAGCAAACGAGAAGTTTTTTGGAAGCTTGGCAACCCCTTTCAAACGAAAGTGTTCTTCGGCTGTCTCTGCATGGGGTACTTCAAGAGGAAACAAACCATAGAGATAAGAACTTAGAACTACTTCATTTTGTCAAGTTTCACGGAGCTAGCACAAACCGTGTTTGATTTAGAGTTTCAAACACATCTATCTATATAGCAGAAAACAGAGTGAAACCTAAAATTTCAAAGTGTTACTGGAAACGAACGCTTGAACCTAGAAGAGTGAAAATTGGGCAGCCAAGTGGGCTTAGTGAACTGATCATTACCACCAAGTATCATCAAGATTTGGTGAAAAAATGTTTGCTGAGATTTCAGCAAACTAGTAGTTTTTTGGAAGCTTGGCAACCCCTTTCAAACGAAAGTGTTCTTCGCCAGTCTCTGCATGGGGTACTTCAAGAGGAAACAAACCATAGAGATAGAACTTAGAACTACTTCATTTTGTCAAGTTTCACGGAGCTAGCACAAACCGTGTTTGATTTAGAGTTTCAAACACATCTATCTATATAACAGAAAACAGAGTGAAACCTAAAAATTCAAACTGTTACTGGAAACGAACGCTTGATCCTAGAAGAGTGAAAGTTGGGCAGCCAAGTGAGATTAGTGAACTGATCATTACCACCAAGTATCATCAAGATTTGGTGAAAAAATGTTTGCTGAGATTTCAGCAAACGAGAAGTTTTTTGGAAGCTTAGCAACCCCTTTCAAACGAAAGTGTTCTTCGCCAGTCTCTGCATGGGGTACTTCAAGAGGAAACAAACCATAGAGATAGAACTTAGAACTACTTCATTTTGTCAAGTTTCACGGAGCTAGCACAAACCGTGTTTGATTTAGAGTTTCAAACACATCTATCTATATAACAGAAAACAGAGTTAAACCTAAAATTCAAACTGTTACTGGAAACGAACGCTTGAACCTAGAAGAGTGAAAGTTGGGCAGCCAAGTGGGATTAGTGAACTGATCATTACCACCAAGTATCATCAAGATTTGGTGAAAAAATGTTTGCTGAGATTTCAGCAAACTAGTAGTTTTTTGGAAGCTTGGCAACCCCTTTCAAACGAAAGTGTTTTTCGCCAGTCTCTGCATGGGGTACTTCAAGAGGAAACAAACCATAGAGATAGAACTTAGAACTACTTCATTTTGTCAAGTTTCACGGAGCTAGCACAAACCGTGTTTGATTTAGAGTTTCGAGACAACTATCTATATAGCAGAAAACAGAGTGAAACCTAAAAATTCAAACTGTTACTGGAAACGAACGCTTGAACCTAGAAGAGTGAAAGTTGGGCAGCCAAGTGGGCTTAGTGAACTGATCATTACCACCAAGTATCATCAAGATTTGGTGAAAAAATGTTTGCTGAGATTTCAGCAAACTAGTAGTTTTTTGGAAGCTTGGCAAACCCTTTCAAATGAAAGTGTTTTTCGCCAGTCTCTGCATGAGGTACTTCAAGAGGAAACAAACCATAGAGATAGAACTTAGAACTACTTCATTTGGTCAAGTTTCAAGGAGCTAGCACAAACCGTGTTTGATTTAGAATTCCAAACACAGCTATCTATGTAGAAGAAAACATAGTGAAACCTAAAAATTCAAACTGTTACTGGAAACGAATGCTTCAACCTAGAAGAATAAAAATTGGGCAGCCAAGTGGGATTAGTGAACTGATCATTACCACCAAGTATCATCAAGATTTGGTGAAAAAATGTTTGCTGAGATTTCAGCAAACTAGTAGTTTTTTGGAAGCTTGGCAACCCCTTTCAAACGAAAGTGTTTTTCGCCAGTCTCCGCATGGGGTACTTCAAGAGGAAACAAACCATAGAGATAGAACTTAGAACTACTTCATTTTGTCAAGTTTCACGGAGCTAGCACAAACCGTGTTTGATTTAGAGTTTCAAACACATCTATCTATATAGCAGAAAACAGAGTGAAACCTAAAATTTCAAACTGTTACTGGAAACGAACGCTTGAACCTAGAAGAGTGAAAATTGGGCAGCCAAGTGGGCTTAGTGAACTGATCATTACCACCAAGTATCATCAAGATTTGGTGAAAAAATGTTTGCTGAGATTTCAGCAAACTAGTAGTTTTTTGGAAGCTTGGCAACCCCTTTCAAATGAAAGTGTTTTTCGCCAGTCTCTGCATGGGGTACTTCAAGAGGAAACAAACCATAGAGATAGAACTTAGAACTACTTCATTTGCTCAAGTTTCAAGGAGCTAGCAAAAACCGTGTTTGATTTAGAGTTTCAAACACATCTATCTATATAGCAGAAATCAGAGTGAAACCTAAAAATTCAAAGTGTTCCTGGAAACGAACGCTTGAACCTAGAAGAGTGAAAATTGGGCAGCCAAGTGGGCTTAGTGAACTGATCATTACCACCAAGTATCATCAAGATTTGGTGAAAAAATGTTTGCTGAGATTTCAGCAAACTAGTAGTTTTTTGGAAGCTTGGCAACCCCTTTCAAACGAAAGTGTTTTTCGCCAGTCTCTGCATGGGGTACTTCAAGAGGAAACAAACCATAGAGATAGAACTTAGAACTACTTCATTTGGTCAAGTTTCACGG
>NW_027515708.1:50109-73209 GCF_048772815.1 Callospermophilus lateralis | reverse complement strand
CATCTCAATGAAATTGCTTTTCCACAGTGTGTGCCTAGGGCTAATTGAAGAGGAAACAAACCATAGAGACAAAACTGAGAACTCCTTTATTTTGTCAAGTTTCAAAGAGCTACTACAAACCATGTTGAATTTAGAGTTCCAAATTCATCTAACTGTATAGGAGAGAACAGAGGGAAACCTAAATATATAAACTGCTACTGTAGACGAACGGTTCAACCTAGAAGAACAAAATTTGGTGAGCCAAGTGGGATTTGTATACTGATCATTACCACCAAGTATCATCAAGATTGGGTGAAATGATATTTGCTGGTATTTCAGAAACTGGTAATTTCTTAGAAGCTTGGCAACCCCTCTCAATGAAAGTGCTTTTCCACAGTCTGTGCCTAGGGCTACTTGAAGCGGAAACAAACCATAGAGACAAAACTGAGAACTCCTTTATTTTGTCAAGTTTCAAAGAGCTACTACAAACCATGTTGGATTTAGAGTTCCAAATTCATCTATCTATATAGGAGAGAACTTAGGGAAACCTAAATATATAAAATGCTACTGTAGACGAACGCTTCAACCTAGAAGAACAAAATTTGGTGAGCCAAGTGGGACTTGTGTACTGATTATTAGCAACAAGTATCATCAATATTGGGTGAAAAAATATTTGCTGGTATTTCGGAAACTCGTTATTTCTTAGAAGCTTGGCAACCCCTCTCAATGAAAGTGCTTTTCCACAGTCTGTGCCTAGGGCTACTTGAGGAGGAAACAAACCATAGAGACAAAACTGAGAACTCCTTTATTTTGTCAAGTTTCAAAGAGCTACTACAAACCATGTTTTATTTAGAGTTCCAAATTCATCTATCTGTATAGGAGAGAACTGAGGGAAACCGAAATATAAAAAATGCTACTGTAGACGAACGCTTCAACCTAGAAGAACAAAATTTGGTGAGCCAAGTGGAACTTGTGTACTGATTATTAGGAACAAGTATCATCAAGATTGGGTGAAAAAATATTTGCTGGTATTTCGGAAACTCGTTATTTCTTAGAAGGTTGGCAACACCTCTCAATGAGTGCTTTTCCACAGTCTGTGCCTAGGGCTACTTGAAGTGGAAACAAACCATAGAGACAAAACTGAGAACTGCTTTATTTTGTCACGTTTCAAAGAGCTACTACAAAGCATGTTGCATTTATAGTTCCAAATTCATCTATCTATATAGGATAGAACTGAGGGAAACCTAAATATAAAAACTGCTACTGTAGACGAACGCTTCAACCTAGAATAACAAAATTTGGTGAGCCAAGTGGGAAATGTGTACTGATCATTAGCACCAAGTATCATCAAGATTGGGTGAAAAAATATTTGCTGCTATTTCGGAAACTCGTTATTTCTTAGAAGCTTGGCAACCCCTCTCAATGAAAGTGCTTTTCCACAGTTTGTGCCTAGGGCTACTTGAAGCGGAAACAAACCATAGAGACAAAACTGAGAACTCCTTTATTTTGTCAAGTTTCAAAGAGCTACTACAAACCATGTTGGATTTAGAGTTCCAAATTCATCTATCTATATAGGAGAGAACTTAGGGAAACCTAAATATATAAAATGCTACTGTAGACGAACGCTTCAACCTAGAAGAACAAAATTTGGTGAGCCAAGTGGGACTTGTGTACTGATTATTAGCAACAAGTATCATCAAAATTGGGTGAAAAAATATTTGCTGGTATTTCGGAAACTCGTTATTTCTTAGAAGCTTGGCAACCCCTCTCAATGAAAGTGCTTTTCCACAGTCTGTGCCTTGGGCTACTTGAAGAGGAAACAAACCATAGAGACAAAACTGAGAACTCCTTTATTTTGTCAATTTTCAAAGAGCTACTACAAACCATGTTTTATTTAGAGTTCCAAATTCATCTATCTATATAGGAGAGAACAGAGGGAAACCTAAATATAAAAACTGCTACTGTAGACGAACGCTTCAACCTAGAATAACAAAACGAGGTGAGCCAAGTGGGAAATGTGTCCTGATCATTAGCACCAAGTATAATCAAGATTGGGTGAAAAAATATGTGCTGGTATTTCGGAAACTCGTTATTACTTAGAAGCTTGGCAACCCCTATCAATGAAAGTGCTTTTCCACAGTCTGTGCCTAGGGCTACTTGAAGAGGAAACAAACCATAGAGACAAAACTGAGAACTCCTTTATTTTGTCAAGTTTCAAAGAGCTACTACAAACCATGTTGTATTTAGAGTTCCAAATTCATCTATCTATATATGAGAGAAAAGAGTGAAACGTAAATATAAAAACTGCTACTGTAGACGAACGCTTCAAGCTAGAAGAACAAAATTTGGTGAGCCAAGTGGGATTTGTGTACTGATCATTACCACCAAGTATCATCAAGATTGGGTGAAAAAATATTTGCTGGCATTTCGGAAACTCGTTATTTCTTAGAAGCTTGGCAACCCCTCTCAATGAAAGTGCTTTTCCACAGTCTGTGCCTAGGGCTACTTGAGGAAGAAACAAACCATAGAGACAAAACTGAGAACTCCTTTATTTTGTCAAGTTTCAAAGAGCTACTACAAACCATGTTTTATTTAGAGTTTTAAATTCATCTATCTATATAGGAGAGAACAGAGGGAAACCTAAATATAGAAACTGCTAATGTAGACGATCGCTTCAAACTAGAAGAACAAAATTTGGTGAGCCAAGTGGGATTTGTGTACTGATCATTACCACCAAGTATCATCAAGATTGGGTGAAAAAATATTTGCTGGTATTTCGGAAACTCGTTATTTCTTAGACGCTTGGCAACCCATCTCAATGAAAGTGCTTTTCCACAGTGTGTGCCTAGGGCTACTTGAAGAGGAAACAAACCATAAAGACAAAACTGAGAACTCCTTTATTTTGTCAAGTTTCAAAGAGCTACTACAAACCATGTTTTATTTAGAGTTCCAAATTCATCTATCTGTATAGGAGAGAATTGAGGGAAACCTAAATATAAAAAATGCTACTGTAGACGAACGCTTCAACCTAGAAGAACAAAATTTGGTGAGCCAAGTGGGACTTGTGTACTGATTATTAGCACCAAGTATCATCAAGATTGGGTGAAAAAATATTTGCTGGTATTTCGGAAACTCGTTATTTCTTAGAAGCTTGGCAACCCCTCTCAATGAAAGTGCTTTTCCACAGTCTGTGCCTAGGGCTACTTGAAGAGGAAACAAACCATAGAGACAAAACTGAGAACTCCTTTATTTTGTCAAGTTTCAAAGACCTACTACAAACCATGTTGGATTTAGAGTTCCAAATTCATCTAACTATATAGGAGAGAACAGAAGGAAACCTAAATATAAAAACTGCTACTGTAGACGAACGCTTCAACCTAGAATAACAAAATTTTGTGAGCCAAGTGGGATTTGTGTACTGATCATTACCACCAAGTATCATCAAGATTGGGTGAAAAAATATTTGCTGGTATTTCGGAACCTCGTAATTTCTTAGAAGCTTGGCAACCCCTCTCAATGAAAGTGCTTTTCCACAGTCTGTGCCTAGGGCTACTTGAAGCGGAAACAAACCATAGAGACAAAACTGAGAACTCCTTTATTTTGTCAAGTTTCAAAGAGCTACTACAAACCATGTTGGATTTAGAGTTCCAAATTCATCTATCTATATAGGAGAGAACTTAGGGAAACCTAAATATATAAAATGCTACTGTAGACGAACGCTTCAACCTAGAAGAACAAAATTTGGTGAGCCAAGTGGGACTTGTGTACTGATTATTAGCAACAAGTATCATCAAGATTGGGTGAAAAAATATTTGCTGGTATTTCGGAAACTCGTTATTTCTTAGAAGCTTGGCAACCCCTCTCAATGAAAGTGCTTTTCCACAGTCTGTGCCTAGGGTACTTGAAGAGGAAACAAACCATAGAGACAAAACTGAGAACTCCTTTATTTTGTCAAGTTTCAAAGAGCTACTACAAACCATGTTTTATTTAGAGTTCCAAATTCATCTATCTATATAGGAGAGAACAGAGGGAAACCTAAATATAAAAACAGCTACTGTAGACGAACGCTTCAACCTAGAATAACAAAACGTGGTGAGCCAAGTGGGAAATGTGTACTGATCATTAGCACCAAGTATCATCAAGATTGCGTGAAATAATATTTGCTGGTATTTCGGAAACTCGTTATTTCTTAGAAGCTTGGCAACCCCTCTCAATGAAAGTGCTTTTCCTCAGTCTGTGCCTAGGGCTACTTGAGGAGGAAACAAACCATAGAGACAAAAATGAGAACTCCTATATTTTGTCAAGTTTCAAAGACCTACTACAAACCATGTTTTATTTAAAGTTTTAAATTCATCTATCTATATAGGAGAGAACAGAGGGAAACCTAAATGTAGAAACTGCTAATGTAGACGATCGCTTCAAACTAGAAGAACAAAATTTGGTGAGCAAAGTTGGATTTGTGTACTGATCATTACCACCAAGTATCATCAAGATTGGGTGAAAAAATATTTGCTGCTATTTCGGAAACTCGTTATTTCTTAGAAGCTTGGCAAACCCTCTCAATGAAATTGCTTTTCCACAGTTTGTGCCTAGGGCTACTTGAAGCGGAAACAAACCATAGAGACAAAACTGAGAACTCCTTTATTTTGTCAAGTTTCAAAGAGCTACTACAAACCATGTTGGATTTAGAGTTCCAAATTCATCTATCTATATAGGAGAGAACTTAGGGAAACCTAAATATATAAAATGCTACTGTAGACGAACGCTTCAACCTACAAGAAAAAAATTTGGTGAGCCAAGTGGGACTTGTGTACTGATTATTAGCAACAAGTATCATCAAGATTGGGTGAAAAAATATTTGCTGGTATTTCGGAAACTCGTTATTTCTTAGAAGCTTGGCAACCCCTCTCAATGAAAGTGCTTTTCCACAGTCTGTGCCTTGGGCTACTTGAAGAGGAAACAAACCATAGAGACAAAACTGAGAACTCCTTTATTTTGTCAATTTTCAAAGAGCTACTACAAACCATGTTTTATTTAGAGTTCCAAATTCATCTATCTATATAGGAGAGAACAGAGGGAAACCTAAATATAAAAACTGCTACTGTAGACGAACGCTTCAACCTAGAATAACAAAACGTGGTGAGCCAAGTGGGAAATGTGTCCTGATCATTAGCACCAAGTATAATCAAGATTGGGTGAAAAAATATGTGCTGGTATTTCGGAAACTCGTTATTACTTAGAAGCTTGGCAACCCCTATCAATGAAAGTGCTTTTACACAGTCTGTGAATAGGGCTACTTGAAGAGGAAACAAACCATAGAGACAAAACTGAGAACTCCTTTATTTTGTCAAGTTTCAAAGAGCTACTACAAACCATGTTGTATTTAGAGTTCCAAATTCATCTATCTATATATGAGAGAAAAGAGTGAAACGTAAATATAAAAACTGCTACTGTAGACGAACGCTTCAAGATAGAAGAACAAAATTTGGTGAGCCAAGTGGGATTTGTGTACTGATCATTACCAATAAGTATCATCAAGATTGGGTGAAAAAATATTTGCTGGCATTTCGGAAACTCGTTATTTCTTAGAAGCTTGGCAACCCCTCTCAAAGAAAGTGCTTTTCCACAGTCTGTGCCTAGGGCTACTTGAGGAAGAAACAAACCATAGAGACAAAACTGAGAACTCCTTTATTTTGTCAAGTTTCAAAGAGCTACTACAAACCATGTTTTATTTAGAGTTTTAAATTCATCTATCTATATAGGAGAGAACAGAGGGAAACCTAAATATAGAAACTGCTAATGTAGACGATCGCTTCAAACTAGAAGAACAAAATTTGGTGAGCCAAGTGGGATTTGTGTACTGATCATTACCACCACGTATCATCAAGATTGGGTGAAAAAATATTTGCTGGTATTTCGGAAACTCGTTATTTCTTAGACGCTTGGCAACCCATCTCAATGAAAGTGCTTTTCCACAGTGTGTGCCTAGGGCTACTTGAAGAGGAAACAAACCATAAAGACAAAACTGAGAACTCCTTTATTTTGTCAAGTTTCAAAGAGCTACTACAAACCATGTTTTATTTAGAGTTCCAAATTCATCTATCTGTATAGGAGAGAACTGAGGGAAACCTAAATATAAAAAATGCTACTGTAGACGAACGCTTCAACCTAGAAGAACAAAATTTGGTGAGCCAAGTGGGACTTGTGTACTGATTATTAGCACCAAGTATCATCAAGATTGGGTGAAAAAATATTTGCTGGTATTTCGGAAACTCGTTATTTCTTAGAAGCTTGGCAACCCCTCTCAATGAAAGTGCTTTTCCACAGTCTGTGCCTAGGGCTACTTGAAGAGGAAACAAACCATAGAGACAAAACTGAGAACTCCTTTATTTTGTCAAGTTTCAAAGAGCTACTACAAACCATGTTGTATTTAGAGTTCCAAATTCATCTATCTATATATGAGAGAAAAGAGTGAAACGCAAATATAAAAACTGCTACTGTAGACGAACGCTTCAAGCTAGAAGAACAAAATTTGGTGAGCCAAGTGGGATTTGTGTACTGATCATTACCACCAAGTATCATCAAGATTGGGTGAAAAAATATTTGCTGGCATTTCGGAAACTCGTTATTTCTTAGAAGCTTGGCAACCCCTATCAATGAAAGTGCTTTTCCTCAGTCTGTGCCTAGGGCTACTTGAGGAGGAAACAAACCATAGAGACAAAAATGAGAACTCCTATATTTTGTCAAGTTTCAAAGACCTACTACAAACCATGTTTTATTTAAAGTTTTAAATTCATCTATCTATATAGGAGAGAACAGAGGGAAACCTAAATGTAGAAACTGCTAATGTAGACGATCGCTTCAAACTAGAAGAACAAAATTTGGTGAGCAAAGTTGGATTTGTGTACTGATCATTACCACCAAGTATCATCAAGATTGGGTGAAAAAATATTTGCTGCTATTTCGGAAACTCGTTATTTCTTAGAAGCTTGGCAAACCCTCTCAATGAAATTGCTTTTCCACAGTTTGTGCCTAGGGCTACTTGAAGCGGAAACAAACCATAGAGACAAAACTGAGAACTCCTTTATTTTGTCAAGTTTCAAAGAGCTACTACAAACCATGTTGGATTTAGAGTTCCAAATTCATCTATCTATATAGGAGAGAACTTAGGGAAACCTAAATATATAAAATGCTACTGTAGACGAACGCTTCAACCTACAAGAAAAAAATTTGGTGAGCCAAGTGGGACTTGTGTACTGATTATTAGCAACAAGTATCATCAAGATTGGGTGAAAAAATATTTGCTGGTATTTCGGAAACTCGTTATTTCTTAGAAGCTTGGCAACCCCTCTCAATGAAAGTGCTTTTCCACAGTCTGTGCCTTGGGCTACTTGAAGAGGAAACAAACCATAGAGACAAAACTGAGAACTCCTTTATTTTGTCAATTTTCAAAGAGCTACTACAAACCATGTTTTATTTAGAGTTCCAAATTCATCTATCTATATAGGAGAGAACAGAGGGAAACCTAAATATAAAAACTGCTACTGTAGACGAACGCTTCAACCTAGAATAACAAAACGTGGTGAGCCAAGTGGGAAATGTGTCCTGATCATTAGCACCAAGTATAATCAAGATTGGGTGAAAAAATATGTGCTGGTATTTCGGAAACTCGTTATTACTTAGAAGCTTGGCAACCCCTATCAATGAAAGTGCTTTTACACAGTCTGTGAATAGGGCTACTTGAAGAGGAAACAAACCATAGAGACAAAACTGAGAACTCCTTTATTTTGTCAAGTTTCAAAGAGCTACTACAAACCATGTTGTATTTAGAGTTCCAAATTCATCTATCTATATATGAGAGAAAAGAGTGAAACGTAAATATAAAAACTGCTACTGTAGACGAACGCTTCAAGATAGAAGAACAAAATTTGGTGAGCCAAGTGGGATTTGTGTACTGATCATTACCAATAAGTATCATCAAGATTGGGTGAAAAAATATTTGCTGGCATTTCGGAAACTCGTTATTTCTTAGAAGCTTGGCAACCCCTCTCAAAGAAAGTGCTTTTCCACAGTCTGTGCCTAGGGCTACTTGAGGAAGAAACAAACCATAGAGACAAAACTGAGAACTCCTTTATTTTGTCAAGTTTCAAAGAGCTACTACAAACCATGTTTTATTTAGAGTTTTAAATTCATCTATCTATATAGGAGAGAACAGAGGGAAACCTAAATATAGAAACTGCTAATGTAGACGATCGCTTCAAACTAGAAGAACAAAATTTGGTGAGCCAAGTGGGATTTGTGTACTGATCATTACCACCACGTATCATCAAGATTGGGTGAAAAAATATTTGCTGGTATTTCGGAAACTCGTTATTTCTTAGACGCTTGGCAACCCATCTCAATGAAAGTGCTTTTCCACAGTGTGTGCCTAGGGCTACTTGAAGAGGAAACAAACCATAAAGACAAAACTGAGAACTCCTTTATTTTGTCAAGTTTCAAAGAGCTACTACAAACCATGTTTTATTTAGAGTTCCAAATTCATCTATCTGTATAGGAGAGAACTGAGGGAAACCTAAATATAAAAAATGCTACTGTAGACGAACGCTTCAACCTAGAAGAACAAAATTTGGTGAGCCAAGTGGGACTTGTGTACTGATTATTAGCACCAAGTATCATCAAGATTGGGTGAAAAAATATTTGCTGGTATTTCGGAAACTCGTTATTTCTTAGAAGCTTGGCAACCCCTCTCAATGAAAGTGCTTTTCCACAGTCTGTGCCTAGGGCTATTTGAAGAGGAAACAAACCATAGAGACAAAACTGAGAACTCCTTTATTTTGTCAAGTTTCAAAGACCTACTACAAACCATGTTGGATTTAGAGTTCCAAATTCATCTAACTATATAGGAGAGAACAGAGGGAAACCTAAATATAAAAACTGCTATTGTAGACGAACGCTTCAACCTAGAATAACAAAATTTGGTGAGCCAAGTGGGATTTGGGTACTGATCATTACCACCAAGTATCATCAAGATTGGGTGAAAAAATATTTGCTGGTATTTCGGAACCTCGTAATTTCTTAGAAGCTTGGCAACCCCTCTCAATGAAAGTGCTTTTCCACAGTCTGTGCCTAGGGCTACTTGAAGCGGAAACAAACCATAGAGACAAAACTGAGAACTCCTTTATTTTGTCAAGTTTCAAAGAGCTACTACAAACCATGTTTTATTTAGAGTTCCAAATTCATCTATCTATATAGGAGAGAACAGAGGGAAACCTAAATATAAAAACTGCTACTGTAGACGAACGCTTCAACCTAGAATAACAAAACGTGGTGAGCCAAGTGGGAAATGTGTCCTGATCATTAGCACCAAGTATAATCAAGATTGGGTGAAAAAATATGTGCTGGTATTTCGGAAACTCGTTATTACTTAGAAGCTTGGCAACCCCTATCAATGAAAGTGCTTTTACACAGTCTGTGCCTAGGGCTACTTGAAGAGGAAACAAACCATAGAGACAAAACTGAGAACTCCTTTATTTTGTCAAGTTTCAAAGAGCTACTACAAACCATGTTGTATTTAAAGTTCCAAATTCATCTATCTATATATGAGAGAAAAGAGTGAAACGCAAATATAAAAACTGCTACTGTAGACGAACGCTTCAAGCTAGAAGAACAAAATTTGGTGAGCCAAGTGGGATTTGTGTACTGAGCATTACCACCTAGTATCATCAGGATTGGGTGAAAAAATATTTGCTGGTATTTCGGAAACTCGTTATTTCTTAGACGCCTGGCAACCCATCTCAATGAAAGTGCTTTTCCACAGTGTGTGCCTAGGGCTACTTGAAGAGGAAACAAACCATAAAGACAAAACTGAGAACTCCTTTATTTTGTCAAGTTTCAAAGAGCTACTACAAACCATGTTTTATTTAGAGTTCCAAATTCATCTATCTGTATAGGAGAGAACTGAGGGAAACCTAAATATAAAAAATGCTACTGTAGTCGAACGCTTCAACCTAGAAGAACAAAATTTGGTGAGCCAAGTGGGACTTGTGTACTGATTATTAGCACCAAGTATCATCAAGATTGGGTGAAAAAATATTTGCTGGTATTTCGGAAACTCGTTATTTCTTAGAAGCTTGGCAACCCCTCTCAATGAAAGTGCTTTTCCACAGTCTGTGCCTAGGGCTACTTGAAGAGGAAACAAACCATAGAGACAAACCTGAGAATTCCTTTATTTTATCAAATTTCAAAGACCTACTACAAACCATGTTGGATTTAGAGTTCCAAATTCATCTAACTATATAGGAGAGAACAGAGGGAAACCTAAATATAAAAACTGCTACTGTAGACGAACGCTTCAACCTAGAATAACAAAATTTGGTGAGCCAAGTGGGATTTGTGTACTGATCATTACCACCAAGTATCATCAAGATTGGGTGAAAAATATTTGCTGGTATTTCGGAACCTCGTAATTTCTTAGAAGCTTGGCAACCCCTCTCAATGAAAGTGCTTTTCCACAGTCTGTGCCTAGGGCTACTTGAAGCGGAAACAAACCATAGAGACAAAGCTGAGAACTCCTTTATTTTGTCAAGTTTCAAAGAGCTACTACAAACCATGTTGGATTTAGAGTTCCAAATTCATCTATCTATATAGGAGAGAACGTAGGGAAACCTAAATATAAAAAATGCTACTGTAGACGAACGCTTCAAACTAGAAGAACAAAATTTGGTGAGCCAAGTGGGACTTGTGTACTGATTATTAGCAACAAGTATCATCAAGATTGGGTGAAAAAATATTTGCTGGTATTTCGGAAACTCGTTATTTCTTAGAAGCTTGGCAACCCCTCTCAATGAAAGTGCTTTTCCAAAGTCTGTGCCTAGGGCTACTTGAAGAGGAAACAAACCATAGAGACAAAACTGAGAACTCCTTTATTTTGTCAAGTTTCAAAGAGCTACTACAAACCATGTTGGATTTAGAGTTCCAAATTCATCTATCTATACAGAAGAGAACAGAGGGTAACCTAAATATAAAAACTGCTACTGTAGACGATCGCTTCAAGCTAGAAGAACTAAATTTGATGAGCCAAGTGGGATTTGTGTACTGATCATTACCACCAAGTATCATCAAGATTGGGTGAAATAATATTTGCTGGTATTTCGGAAACTCGTTATTTCTTAGAAGCTTGGCCACCCCTCTCAATGAAAGTGCTTTTCCACAGTTTGTGCCTAGGGCTACTTGAAGAGGAAACAAACCATAGAGACAAAACTGAGAACTCCTTTATTGTGTCAAGTTTCAAAGAGCTACTACAAACCATGTTTTATTTAGAGTTCCAAATTCATCTATCTATATAGGAGAGAACAGGGGGAAACCTAAATATAAAAACTGCTACTGTAGACGATCGCTTCAAACTAGAAGAACAAATTTTGTTGAGCCAAGTGGGATTTCTGTACTGATCATTACCACCAAGTATCATCAAGATTGGGTGAAAAAATATTTGCTGGTATTTCGGAAACTCGTTATTTCTTAGAAGCTTGGCAACCCCTCTTAATGAAAGTGCTTTTACACAGTCTGTGCCTAGGGCTACTTGAAGAGGAAACAAACCATAGAGAAAAAACTGAGAACTCCTTTATTTTGTCAATTTTCAAAGAGCTACTACAAACCATGTTGGATTTAGAGTTCCAAATTCATCTATTTGTATATGAGAGAACAGAGTGAAACCTAAATATAAAAACTGCTACTGTAGACGATCGCTTCAAGCTAGAAGAACTAAATTTGGTGAGCCAAGTGGGATTTGTGTACTGATCATTACCACCAAGTATAATCAAGATTGGGTGAAATAATATTTGCTGGTATTTCGGAAACTCGTTACTTCTTAGAAGCTTGGCCACCCCTCTCAATGAAAGTGCTTTTCCACAGTGTGTGCCTAGGGCTACTTGAAGAGGAAACAAACCATAGAGCCAAAACTGAGAACTCCTTTATTGTGTCAAGTTTCAAAGAGCTACTACAAACCATGTTTTTATTTAGAGTTTTAAATTCATCTATCTATATAGGAGAGAAGAGAGGGAAACCTAAATATAGAAACTGCTAATGTAGACGATCGCTTCAACCTAGAAGAACAAAATTTGGTGAGCCAAGTCTGATTTGTGTACTGATCATTACCACCAAGTATCATCAAGATTGGGTGAAAAAATATTTGCTGGTATTTCGGAAACTCGTTATTTGTTAGAAGCTTGGCAACCCATCTCAATGAAAGTGCTTTTCACAGTGTGTGCCTAGGGCTACTTGAAGAGGAAACAAACCTTAAAGGCAAAACTGAGAACTTCTTTATTTTGTCAAGTTTCAAAGACCTACTACAAACCATGTTGGATTTAGAGTTCCAAATTCATCTAACTATATAGGAGAGAACAGAGGGAAACCTAAATATAAAAACTGCTACTGTAGACGAACGCTTCAACCTAGAATAACAAAATTTGGTGAGCCAAGTGGGAGATGTGTACTGATCATTAGCACCAAGTATCATCAAGATTGCATGAAAAAATATTTGCTGGTATTTCGGAAACTAGTTATTTCTTAGAAGGTTGGCAACCCCTCTCAATGAAAGTGCTTTTCCACAGTCTGTGCCTAGGGCTACTTGAGGAGGAAACAAACCATAGAGACAAAACTGAGGACTCCGTTATTTTGTCAAGTTTCAAAGAGCTACTACAAACCATGTTTTATTTAGAGTTTTAAATTCATCTATCTATATAGGAGAGAACAGAGGGAAACCTAAATATAGAAACTGCTAATGTAGACGATCGCTTCAAACTAGAAGAACAAAATTTGGTGAGCCAAGTGGGATTTGTGTACTGAGCATTACCAAAAAGTATCATCAAGATTGGGTGAAAAAATATTTGCTGGTATTTCGGAAACTCGTTATTTCTTAGAAGCTTGGCAACCCCTCTCAATGAAAGTGCTTTTCCACAGTCTGTGCCAAGGGCTCCTTGAATATTACGCAAACCATAGAGACAAAACTGAGAACTCCTTTATTTTGTCAAGTTTCAAAGAGCTACTACAAACCATGTTTTATTTAGAGTTCCAAATTCATCTATCTGTATAGGAGAGAACTGAGGGAAACCTAAATATAAAAAATGCTACTGTAGACGAACGCTTCAACCTAGAAGAACAAAATTTGGTGAGCCAAGTGGGACTTGTGTACTGATTATTAGCACCAAGTATCATCAAGATTGGGTGAAAAAATATTTGCTGGTATTTCGGAAACTCGTTATTTCTTAGAAGCTTGGCAACCCCTCTCAATGAAAGTGCTTTTCCACAGTCTGTGCCTAGGGCTACTTGAAGAGGAAACAAACCATAGAGACAAAACTGAGAACTCATTATTTTGTCAAGTTTCAAAGACCTACTACAAACCATGTTGGATTTAGAGTTCCAAATTCATCTAACTATATAGGAGAGAACAGAGGGAAACCTAAATATAAAAACTGCTACTGTAGACGAAAGCTTCAACCTAGAAGAACAAAATTTGGTGAGAAAAGTGGGACTTGTGTACTGATTATTAGGAACAAGTATCATCAAGATTGGGTGAAAAAATATTTGCTGGTATTTCGGAAACTCGTTATTTCTTAGAAGGTTGGCAACCCCTATCAATGAGTGCTTTTCCACAGTCTGTGCCTAGGGCTACTTGAAGAGGAAACAAACCATAGAGACAAAACTGAGAACTCCTTTATTTTGTCACGTTTCAAAGAGCTACTACAAAGCATGTTGCATTTAGAGTTCCAAATTCATCTATCTATATAGGATAGAACTAAGGGAAACCTAAATATAAAAACTGCTACTGTAGACGAACGCTTCAACCTAGAATAACAAAATTTGGTGAGCCAAGTGGGAAATGTGTACTGATCATTAGCACCAAGTATCATCAAGATTGGGTGAAAAAATATTTGCTGCTATTTCGGAAACTCGTTATTTCTTAGAAGCTTGGCAACCCCTCTCAATGAAAGTGCTTTTCCACAGTTTGTGCCTAGGGCTACTTGAAGCGGAAACAAACCATAGAGACAAAACTGAGAACTCCTTTATTTTTTCAAGTATAAAGAGCTACTACAAACCATGTTGGATTTAGAGTTCCAAATTCATCTATCTATATAGGAGAGAACTTAGGGAAACCTAAATATATAAAATGCTACTGTAGACGAACGCTTCAACCTAGAAGAACAAAATTTGGTGAGCCAAGTGGGACTTGTGTACTGATTATTAGCACCAAGTATCATCAAGATTGGGTGAAAAAATATTTGCTGGTATTTCGGAAACTCGTTATTTCTTAGAAGCTTGGCAACCCCTCTCAATGAAAGTGCTTTTCCACAGTCTGTTCCTTGGGCTACTTGAAGAGGAAACAAACCATAGAGACAAAACTGAGAACTCTTTTATTGTGTCAAGTTTCAAAGAGCTACTACAAACCATGTTTTATTTAGAGTTCCAAATTCATCTATCTATATAGGAGAGAACAGGGGGAAACCTAAATATAAAAACTGCTACTGTAGACGATCGCTTCAAACTAGAAGAACAAATTTTGTTGAGCCAAGTGGGATTTCTGTACTGATCATTACCACCAAGTATCATCAAGATTGGGTGAAAAAATATTTGCTGGTATTTCGGAAACTCGTTATTTCTTAGACGCTTGGCAACCCATCTCAATGAAAGTGTTTTCCACAGTGTGTGCCTATGGCTACTTGAAGAGGAAACAAACCATAGAGACAAAACTGAGAACTCCTTTATTTTGTCAATTTTCAAAGAGCTACTACAAACCATGTTGGATTTAGAGTTCCAAATTCATCTATCTATATATGAGAGAAAAGAGTGAAACCTAAATATAAAAACTGCTACTGTAGACGAACGCTTCAAGCTAGAAGAACAAAATTTGGTGAGCCAAGTGGGATTTGTGTACTGATCATTACCACCAAGTATCATCAAGATTGGGTGAAAAAATATTTGCTGGTATTTCGGAAACTCGTTATTTCTTAGAAGCTTGGCAACCCCTCTCAATGAAAGTGTTTTTCCACAGTCTGTGCCTAGGGCTCCTGAAGATTAAACAAACCATAGAGACAAAACTGAGAACTCCTTTATTTTGTCACGTTTCAACGACCTACTACAAACCATGTTTTATTTAGAGTTCCAAATTCATCTATCTATATAGGAGAGAACAGAGGGAAACCTAAATATAAAAACTGCTACTGTAGACGAACGCTTCAACCTATAATAACAAAATTTGATGAGCCCAGTGGGAGATGTGTACTGATCATTAGCACCAAGTATCATCAAGATTGGGTGAAAAAATATTTGCTGGTATTTCGGAAACTCGTTATTTCTTGGAAGCTTGGCAACCCCTCTCAATGAAAGTGGTTTTACACAGTCTGTGCCTAGGGCTACTTGAAGAGGAAACAAACCATAGAGACAAAACTGAGAACTCCTTTATTGTGCCAAGTTTCAAAGAGCTACTACAAACCATGTTTTATTTAGAGTTCCAAATTCATCTATCTATATAGGAGAGAACAGAGGGAAACCTAAATAAAAAACTGCTACTGTAGACGATCGCTTCAAACTAGAAGAACTAAATTTTTTGAGCCAAGTGGGATTTGTGTACTGATCATTACCAGCAAGTATCATCAAGATTGGGTGAAATAATATTTGCTGGTATTTCGGAAACTCGTTATTTCTTAGAAGCTTGGCCACCCCTCTCAATTAAAGTGCTTTTCCACAGTTTGAGCCTAGGGCTACTTGAAGAGGAAACAAACCATAGAGACAAAACTGAGAACTCCTTTATTTTGTCAAGTTTCAAAGAGCTACTACAAACCATGTTTTATTTAGAGTTCCAAATTCATCTATCTATATAGGAGAGAACAGGGGGAAACCTAAATATAAAAACTGCTACTGTAGACGATCGCTTCAAACTAGAAGAACAAATTTTGTTGAGCCAAGTGGGATTTCTGTACTGATCATTACCACCAAGTATCATCAAGATTGGGTGAAAAAATATTTGCTGGTATTTCGGAAACTCGTTATTTCTTAGACGATTGGCAACCCATCTCAATGAAAGTGTTTTCCACAGTGTGTGCCTAGGGCTACTTGAAGAGGAAACAAACCATAGAGACAAAACTGAGAACTCCTTTATTTTGTCAAGTTTCAAAGAGCTACTACAAACCATGTTTTATTTAGAGTTCCAAATTCATCTATCTATATGAGAGAACAGAGGGAAACCTAAATATAAAAACTGCTACTGTAGACGAACGCTTCAACGTAGAATAACAAAATTTGGTGAGCCAAGTGGGAAATGTGTACTTACCATTAGAACCAAGTATCATCAAGACTGGGTGAAAAAATATTTGCTGGTATTTCGGAAACTCGTTATTTCTTAGACGCTTGGCAACGCATCTCAATGAAAGTGTTTTCCACAGTGTGTGCCTAGGGCTACTTGAAGAGGAAACAAACCATAGAGACAAAACTGAGAACTCCTTTATTTTGTCAAGTTTCAAAGAGCTACTACAAACCATGTTTTATTTAGAGTTCCAAATTCATCTATCTATATAGGAGAGAACAGAGGGAAACCTAAATATAAAAACTGCTACTGTAGACGAACGCTTCAACCTAGAATAACAAAATTTGGTGAGCCAAGTGGGAAATGTGTACTTACCATTAGCACCAAGTATCATCAAGATTGGGTGAAAAAATATTTCCTGGTATTTCGGAAACTCGTTATTTCTTAGAAGCTTGGCAACCCCTCTCAATGAAAGTGCTTTTCCACAGTCTGTGCCAAGGGCTCCTTGAATATTAAGCAAACCATAGACACAAAACTGAGAACTCCTTTATTTTGTCAAGTTTCAAAGACCTGCTACAAACCATGTTTTATTTAGAGTTCCAAATTCATCTATCTATATAGGAGAGAACAGAGGGAAACCTAAATATAAAAACTGCTACTGTAGACGAACGCTTCAACCTAGAATAACAAAACTTGGTGAGCCAAGTGGGAAATGTGTACTGATCATTAGCACCAAGTATCATCAAGATTGGGTGAAAAAATATTTGCTGGTATTTCGGAAACTCGTTATTTCTTAGAAGCTTGGCAACCCCTCTTAATGAAAGTGCTTTTACACAGTCTGTGCCTAGGGCTACTTGAAGAGGAAACAAACCATAGAGAAAAAACTGAGAACTCCTTTATTTTGTCAATTTTCAAAGAGCTACTACAAACCATGTTGGATTTAGAGTTCCAAATTCATCTATCTGTATATGAGAGAACAGAGTGAAACCTAAATATAAAAACTGCTACTGTAGACGATCGCTTCAAGCTAGAAGAACTAAATTTGGTGAGCCAAGTGGGATTTGTGTACTGATCATTACCACCAAGTATAATCAAGATTGGGTGAAATAATATTTGCTGGTATTTCGGAAACTCGTTATTTCTTAGAAGCTTGGCCACCCCTCTCAATGAAAGTGCTTTTCCACAGTGTGTGCCTAGGGCTACTTGAAGAGGAAACAAACCATAGAGCCAAAACTGAGAACTCCTTTATTGTGTCAAGTTTCAAAGAGCTACTACAAACCATGTTTTTATTTAGAGTTTTAAATTCATCTATCTATATAGGAGAGAAGAGAGGGAAACCTAAATATAGAAACTGCTAATGTAGACGATCGCTTCAACCTAGAAGAACAAAATTTGGTGAGCCAAGTGGGATTTGTGTACTGATCATTACCACCAAGTATCATCAAGATTGGGTGAAAAAATATTTGCTGGTATTTCGGAAACTCGTTATTTGTTAGAAGCTTGGCAACCCATCTCAATGAAAGTGCTTTTCCACAGTGTGTGCCTAGGGCTACTTGAAGAGGAAACAAACCTTAAAGGCAAAACTGAGAACTTCTTTATTTTGTCAAGTTTCAAAGACCTACTACAAACCATGTTGGATTTAGAGTTCCAAATTCATCTAACTATATAGGAGAGAACAGAGGGAAACCTAAATATAAAAACTGCTACTGTAGACGAACGCTTCAACCTAGAATAACAAAATTTGGTGAGCCAAGTGGGAGATGTGTACTGATCATTAGCACCAAGTATCATCAAGATTGGGTGAAAAAATATTTGCTGGTATTTCGGAAACTAGTTATTTCTTAGAAGGTTGGCAACCCCTCTCAATGAAAGTGCTTTTCCACAGTTTGTGCCTAGGGCTACTTGAAGAGGAAACAAACCATAGAGACAAAACTGAGAACTCCTTTATTGTGTCAAGTTTCAAAGAGCTACTACAAACCATGTTTTATTTAGAGTTCCAAATTCATCTATCTATATAGGAGAGAACAGAGGGAAACCTAAATATAAAAACTGCTACTGTAGACGATCGCTTCAAACTAGAAGAACAAATTTTGTTGAGCCAAGTGGGATTTCTGTACTGATCATTACCACCAAGTATCATCAAGATTGGGTGAAAAAATATTTGCTGGTATTTCGGAAACTCGTTATATCTTAGACGCTTGGCAACCCATCTCAATGAAAGTGTTTTCCACAGTGTGTGCCTAGGGCTACTTGAAGAGGAAACAAACCATAGAGACAAAACTGAGAACTCCTTTATTTTGTCAAGTTTCAAAGAGCTACTACAAACCATGTTTTATTTAGAGTTCCAAATTCATCTATCTATATAGGAGAGAACAGAGGGAAACCTAAATATAAAAACTGCTACTGTAGACGAACGCTTCAACATAGAATAACAAAATTTGGTGAGCCAAGTGGGAAATGTGTACTTACCATTAGCACCAAGTATCATCAAGATTGGGTCAAAAAATATTTGCTGGTATTTCGGAAACTCGTTATTTCTTAGACGCTTGGCAACGCATCTCAATGAAAGTGTTTTCCACAGTGTGTGCCTAGGGCTACTTGAAGAGGAAACAAACCATAGAGACAAAACTGAGAACTCCTTTATTTTGTCAAGTTTCAAAGAGCTACTACAAACCATGTTTTATTTAGAGTTCCAAATTCATCTATCTATATAGGAGAGAACAGAGGGAAACCTAAATATAAAAACTGCTACTGTAGACGAACGCTTCAACCTAGAATAACAAAATTTGGTGAGCCAAGTGGGAAATTTGTACTTACCATTAGCACCAAGTATCATCAAGATTGGGTGAAAAAATATTTGCTGGTATTTCGGAAACTCGTAATTTCTTAGAAGATTGGCAACCCCTCTCAATGAAAGTGCTTTTCCACAGTCTGTGCCTAGGGCTATTGAAGAGGAAACAAACCATAGAGACAAAACTGAGAACTCCTTTATTTTGTCAAGTTTCAAAGAGCTCCTAAAAATTATGTTGGATTTAGAGTTCCAAATTCATCTATCTATATAGGAGAGAACAGAGGGAAACCTAAATATAAAAACTGCTACTGTAGACGAAAGTTTCAACCTATATCAACAAAATTTGGTGAGCCAAGTGGGATTTGTGTACTGATCATTACCACCAAGTATCATCAAGACTGGGTGAAAAAATATGCTGGTATTTCGGAAAATCGTAATTTCTTAGAAGCTTGGCAACCCCTCTCAATGAAAGTGCTTTTCCACAGTCTGTGCCTAGGGCTACTTGAAGAGGAAACAAACCATAGAGACAAAACTGAGAACTCCTTTATTTTGTCAAGTTTCAAAGAGCTACTACAAACCATGTTAGATTTAGAGTTCCAAATTCATCTATCTATATAGGAGAGAACAGAGTGAAACCTAAATATAAAAACTGCTACTGTAGACGATCGCTTCAAGCTAGAAGAACTAAATTTGGTGAGCCAAGTGGGATTTGTGTACTGATCATTACCACCAAGTATAATCAAGATTGGGTGAAACAATATTTGCTGGTATTTCGGAAACTCGTTATTTCTTAGAAGCTTGGCCACCCCTCTCAATGAAAGTGCTTTCCACAGTGTGTGCCTAGGGCTACTTGAAGAGGAAACAAACCATAGAGCCAAAACTGAGAACTCCTTTATTGTGTCAAGTTTCAAAGAGCTACTACAAACCATGTTTTATTTAGAGTTTTAAATTCAATCTATCCATATAGGAGAGAAGAGAGGGAAACCTAAATATAGAAACTGCTAATGTAGACGATCGCTTCAACCTAGAAGAACAAAATTTGGTGAGCCAAGTGGATTTGTGTACTGATCATTACCACCAAGTATCATCAAGATTGGGTGAAAAAATATTTTGCTGGTATTTCGGAAACTCGTTATTTGTTAGAAGCTTGGCAACCCATCTCAATGAAAGTGCTTTTCCACAGTGTGTGCCTAGGGCTACTTGAAGAGGAAACAAACCTTAAAGGCAAAACTGAGAACTTCTTTATTTTGTCAAGTTTCAAAGACCTACTACAAACCATGTTGGATTTAGAGTTCCAAATTCATCTAACTATATAGGAGAGAACAGAGGGAAACCTAAATATAAAAACTGCTACTGTAGACAAACGCTTCAACCTAGAATAACAAAATTTGGTGAGCCAAGTGGGAGATGTGTACTGATCATTAGCACCAAGTATCATCAAGATTGGGTGAAAAAATATTTGCTGGTATTTCGGAAACTAGTTATTTCTTAGAAGCTTGGCAACCCCTCTCAATGAAAGTGCTTTTCCACAGTCTGTGCCTAGGGCTACTTGAAGAGGAAACAAACCATAGAGACATAACTGAGAACTCCTTTATTTTGTCAAAGTTTCAAAAGCTACTACAAACCATGTTGGATTTAGAGTTCCAAATTCATCTATCTATATAGGAGAGAACTGAGGGAAACCTAAATATAAAAACTGCTACTGTAGACGAACGCTTCAACATAGAATAACAAAATTTGGTGAGCCAAGTGGGAAATGTGTACTTACCATTAGCACCAAGTATCATCAAGATTGGGTCAAAAAATATTTGCTGGTATTTCGGAAACTCGTTATTTCTTAGACGCTTGGCAACGCATCTCAATGAAAGTGTTTTCCACAGTGTGTGCCTAGGGCTACTTGAAGAGGAAACAAACCATAGAGACAAAACTGAGAACTCCTTTATTTTGTCAAGTTTCAAAGAGCTACTACAAACCATGTTTTATTTAGAGTTCCAAATTCATCTATCTATATAGGAGAGAACAGAGGGAAACCTAAATATAAAAACTGCTACTGTAGACGAACGCTTCAACCTAGAATAACAAAATTTGGTGAGCCAAGTGGGAAATTTGTACTTACCATTAGCACCAAGTATCATCAAGATTGGGTGAAAAAATATTTGCTGGTATTTCGGAAACTCGTAATTTCTTAGAAGATTGGCAACCCCTCTCAATGAAAGTGCTTTTCCACAGTCTGTGCCTAGGGCTATTGAAGAGGAAACAAACCATAGAGACAAAACTGAGAACTCCTTTATTTTGTCAAGTTTCAAAGAGCTCCTAAAAATTATGTTGGATTTAGAGTTCCAAATTCATCTATCTATATAGGAGAGAACAGAGGGAAACCTAAATATAAAAACTGCTACTGTAGACGAAAGTTTCAACCTATATCAACAAAATTGGTGAGCCAAGTGGGATTTGTGTACTGATCATTACCACCAAGTATCATCAAGACTGGGTGAAAAAATATGCTGGTATTTCGGAAATCGTAATTTCTTAGAAGCTTGGCAACCCCTCTCAATGAAAGTGCTTTTCCACAGTCTGTGCCTAGGGCTACTTGAAGAGGAAACAAACCATAGAGACAAAACTGAGAACTCCTTTATTTTGTCAAGTTTCAAAGAGCTACTACAAACCATGTTAGATTTAGAGTTCCAAATTCATCTATCTATATAGGAGAGAACAGAGTGAAACCTAAATATAAAAACTGCTACTGTAGACGATCGCTTCAAGCTAGAAGAACTAAATTTGGTGAGGCCAAGTGGGATTTGTGTACTGATCATTACCACCAAGTATAATCAAGATTGGGTGAAACAATATTTGCTGGTATTTCGGAAACTCGTTATTTCTTAGAAGCTTGGCCACCCCTCTCAATGAAAGTGCTTTCCACAGTGTGTGCCTAGGGCTACTTGAAGAGGAAACAAACCATAGAGCCAAAACTGAGAACTCCTTTATTGTGTCAAGTTTCAAAGAGCTACTACAAACCATGTTTTATTTAGAGTTTTAAATTCATCTATCCATATAGGGAGAAAGAGAGGGAAACCTAAATATAGAAACTGCTAATGTAGACGATCGCTTCAACCTAGAGAACAAAATTTGGTGAGCCAAGTGGGATTTGTGTACTGATTATTACCACCAAGTATCATCAAGATTGGGTGAAAAAATATTTGCTTGTATTTCTGAAACTCGTAATTTCTTAGAAGCTTGGCAACCCCTCTCAATGAAAGTGCTTTTACACAGTCTGTGCCTAGGGCTACTTGAAGAGGAAACAAACCATAGAGACAAAACTGAGAACTCCTTTATTTTGTCAAGTTTCAAAGAGCTACTACAAACCATGTTGGATTTAGAGTTCCAAATTCATCTATCTATATAGGAGAGAACAGAGGGAAACCTAAATATAAAAACTGCTACTGTAGACGAACGCTTCAACCTAGAAGAACAAAATTTTGGTGAGCCAAGTGGGATTTGTGTACTGATCATTACCACAAGTATCATCAAGACTGAGTGAAAAATATGCTGGTATTTCGGAAACTCGTAATTTCTTAGAAGCTTGGCAACCATCTCAATGAAAGTGCTTTTCCACAGTCTGTGCCTAGGGCTACTTGAAGAAGAAACAAACCATAGAGACAAAACTGAGAACTCCCTTTATTTTGTCAAGTTTCAAAGAGCTACTACAAACCATGTTGGATTTAGAGTTCCAAATTCATCTATCTATATAGGAGAGAACAGAGGGAAACCTAAATATAAAAACTGCTACTGTAGACGAACGCGTCCACCTAGAAGAAAAAAATTTGGTGAGCCAAGTGGGATTTTTTTACTGATCATTACCACCAAGTATCATCAAGATTGGGTGAAAAAATATTTGTTGGTATTTTTGAAACTCGTTATTTCTTAGAAGCTTGGCAACCCCTCTCAATGAAAGTGCTTTTACACAGTCTGTGCCTAGGGCTACTTGAAGAGGAAACAAACCATAGAGACAAAACTGAGAACACCTTTATTTTGT